>NC_137866.1:44450619-44493119 GCF_963924005.1 Protomyctophum bolini
CCTCGATGCTAGCTGTTGGTTAGCTATTTTTGTGGTGTTCACATTAGGATAAACGTAGCAGCTATACGTTGCCTGCCCGTTCAATTTTCTATGGGCTAAAGCTTGTATTATATTTGCAGGTGTGTGACTGTGTGTGTGTGTTTGTCCGTGCTATAATGCACATTTAATGGGTTAGAACGTGTCCGGTGGTGGTTTAGCTCATGCTAAACCACCACCTCCTTTAGCATCATTCATCATCATCTCATATCAATGTCTGTGACTGCCGTAGCTCATTGTCTGCACCAATCGCTCTCACTTTTCACACAGGCATTGACCATAATAATATGGAGATCTTAACAAAGCCCTTTTCCCAATTTAACAAATTATGAATTAATAATGAATTTATTAGTGAATTAAATTGCGAAAACCACCCAGGGTGCAGTACCTCCCGCTGGCCACAATGTAGATGTATAGATATTATATTATTCAATAGCCTTGCTGCTCATGTTACACAAGTGTAGTGTAGTGTCTGTACAAATAAATAATACTGTAAATACTGTACAACAAGTGCTAATTAAATGTTTGCAGCAGAATATACAGTACTAGAGTAGTTCCCTTTTTATTATTTTTTCCCAAGGGACTTTGCTTTTGAAGATAAGGGAATTGAAATAACTACTGGTTCTGTCTGCTGGCAGATGGGGTCACCTCTGATTATTTTCTGATTTAAGGCACGTCATATGAAAATGGTATGCTTGTTGTGCTGAGATATACTAAAGGACAACTACAGTTGGGACACATAGCGAGCATTATTATTAAAAATGAAACCACTGTCCTACTTTTGCTACGGGGGAAAACGGCCAGCTGGGTTCCTGAGCTTGGAGTCTATGAAGTTGATAAATGATTCTGATTTGTTCATCTGTGAAAATCTGGAAAAACTTACAGAATATTATCCACTTTTTTCATACCAAAGAGGCGGGAGGTTGCTCATTCCTCTGAAACACATGCCAGCATGGACCCTGTAAAGCAGTTGGTTAAGAACGCCATAGCGGCACTTTGTAGTGATAAATTGGATGCAGTCCTAGCCAGATTAGAGGATTTAGGAGTTGCTTCTGTGGATGACCTCATCGATGTGCAAGCCTCGGACCTTGAGAACACCCTGTCTGTCATTCAGTGCAGAAGACTCGTCCGCGCTTTCCAAGCTGGTAAGTTTTTCTCCAGCACACATTAGTACACGAGCTACAAAATTGTTGTCTGTATAATCTAGTATTTTGCAAACTTTAATTTAACCATCCATTATTTAATTGCTGATTATTGTGTAACTATGGATTACCTTTTGGTTAATGGGAGTAATTTATAAAGTTCACAATGGGGAAACATGAGCTTATAGATCGGAGGTGTGTGTGTTTGTGTGAAACAATCTATTGGATTTCTTCTATTTTTAGGAGTCATCTGTTAGAAAATTGATGACTGAAACGTATCCCATCCAGCGTGAAGCCATAAACGATGGAACATGTGTCATGGTGAGGGTCTGTTTATGATGATAAATATTGTATCGTGATACGATATTCACAGATATCGTATATGTTTGTAATACCTTCATTTATACTTGATACTATATGAGATATTATTGAGAAAATAATATCGTGATATTGTATTTTTCCATATCGCCCACCCCTATGTCAAGGTCATGAAGGAAGAGTGGCCATTCTTATTTGAAGCTGCTCACCTGTTTGAACACGCATCTCAACTCCTTGGCTTTCCGGTACTGAACAAGCTGGCAGAGGAACTTTCCGGCAAAGAATCGGGCATCAACAACTTCCTTGACTCCAAAGGTAAATTACCCCCCACCCCACCCCTGTTTCCCCAATATACATGTATTGCTACTAGTGTTGAATATGTATTTTCTATTGTATGTCATCCTATTCACTAATATCTTTACTTATGTGGTAGTCTCGCGTTGCCAAACTGTTGCCTCTCGCAACTTCCAAATGCTTCCATCATACAGTCGGAGGCCACGGAAGTTCTATCATGATTAAAATATAAAGCGGAAGTGGAGCCTCCTCCCCACTTCCGTTTTGTCTTTACAGTTACACTTTTGAGCACCACAGATATAGAAACATTTTGTATTTAAACATCTGTATAATTGGTATGAACTGTTAATAAAGTATTCAATCAATCATAGGGTTGAAGCTGGGTGATGGTCCAGTGGAGCTGATCAAAGGCATTGCGAGATACTTAAAGGAAAACCCTGATCGCCTCTTCTTCCAAAATGAGGTAAGTGTTATGATTGTAAACCCCAGGAAATTATCTCAACATAATTATATTGTAATGTGTGAATCATAGAAAATATTGAGAATCCCTGTAACATTTCTATGCTTAGTCGTTTCCTCTGACTCAGACACTTTGTGTACATTGGAAACATAAAATCATCAAATGCATGCGTGTATCTTGACTTCATCTTATTTTTCTCCTCAGGACACCAACGATGTTGATCTCAGCAACCTCCCATGTACCCCATGCATCCTACTCAAAGGTTAGTAGTTATCCCAGCAAGCTTGGTATATATGCTCCATTTGTTTTTAGTTTTCCTGCTATGACAATTTGTTGTGATGAAAAGGTATATGCAGATTAGGGGCAACATCTTTAAATTACGGATGTACAATTGTATGTACAAGTCTGAGAAACAAAATGTTGAATACTGTTTTTTTGCTTGTTCTTACCAAAAACTACTAATTACCAGAAATCACAGCAATTATTCTATTTTTATTTTGTGTGTGGGTGTGTGATTTCTTAAATTAATTTAGTTTTTTGTGATCTGTTTAAGGTGACCAGCAATTCAATATGGCTGTGGATCAGGTCATTGTAAATGACCACATCACCTCCCCTGTTTCGGCCCTCGCATATGCTTTCTCCCTGTTCTATGTCTGCAATATTGAGTACCCGAAGGAGATGGCTTTGACGCTGGAGTTCGTTCAAAGGTAAGCAACACATGGTTTTGTAATGTTTATATCTGGGCTATTCAAATTATTGTCTGTCATAATGCGTCACAACACAATGTGAGCTTGTAGATCTGCTATTTTCGGCATGCAGCCAAATACTGTATAAATCTGTCATTGCTATGCCATAAAGGCCCCACCAAAATGCACCACAAATACTGTACACAAACGGGAGATGGGCTCCTGCCCTATGGGCCTCGTGGCTCTGCAAGGCTGACTACAAACATAACCTGCCAAAAACATTCCATGTTCAACTCTACCCCTGACCCAATGTCCCAAATTAAACAAATAAAGTTGCCCTTCATTACCAGTACATTGTTTACATAAAGATCTATCCTCTGTTACTCTTTACTTCAGTTTCATCTATTTTATGTGTAGCTAAGATTTCTTCTCTTTCCTTAGAGTTTTCTTCGGAATCAATCCAGACAGAGGGTCCAAGGCAGAACAGCAGGGGAAAAAACGGCACATTCCGGCAAGACTGGGAAAGTTTGTGTCTCAACTGAAGGATTTCCAATGGAGGTTGGAATGAGGTTTTTGGACTGTACACACACACACACACACACACACACACACACACCCCTACCTTACCTCCTGTCTGACAGAGCAATGTTTTGTGATGCAAGACTGTCAAAGTTTGTGACTCAATGAAGGACTTCGTATGGAACATACGTGTACGCACAACCACACACACACACACACACACACACACACACACACTACCTCTTGTCTGTCAGACTGCCAGTCTGTAACAATGTTTTTGAACATTCTCAAGGTGAGAATGCAACAGCATTGCTGTTTATTTAGTTTTGAAATGGAAATGTGTATGGCACTAAGGGGGCATAGGGGTGAAGTACCTGCCCCCCAAAACAGAACTTAACTATTATCTATCTCAGAATGTTTGATGTTTGAGTATTCTAAAGGTGAGAAATGCCTATTTTGTTGCACTAGATTGTGTTTTATTGTGTTTTGAAATCATTGGAGGGTGATATTTGTCATCTTCTCCTACAGGCTGGGGCAACACCTATCAGTGGGGAATGATGAGTGGGAGGTGTAGGACGCTTTCTACATCCTCCTGGAGGGGACTCCTCATTCCCCACTGACAAGTGAGTCCGTAGTTTGAAAGCAGTGGCAAAGGACATGTATTTTATTGTGTTTTGAAATAATTGGAGGGTGACATTTGTCACTGCATCTTCTACAGGCTGGGGCAACACCTGTCAGTGGGGAATGATGAGTGGGAGGTGTAGGACGCTTTCTACATTCTCCTGGAGGGGACTCCTCATTCCCCACTGACAAGTGAGTCCGTAGTTTGAAAGCAGTGGCAAATGACGTGTATTTTATTGTGTTTTGAAATAATTGGAGGGTGACATTTGTCACTGCATCTTCTACAGGCTGGGGCAACACCTGTCAGTGGGGAATGATGAGTGGGAGGTGTAGGACGCTTTCTACATTCTCCTGGAGGGGACTCCTCATTCCCCACTGACGGGTGAGTCAGTAGTTTGAAAGCAGTGGCAAACGATCCCTGTAAAAGTTTTAAAAGAAATGTGCAGTTGAAATGTATATTTTTATTATAGGGAAATGTCTATAAAAGTTGTGTTCTATTGTTTCTATGATGGAAATGTAATGGAACTATATGGTACTAACACATTACCCGCCCAGGACCTCAAGCGAAAGAGTATTTTATAGTGTTTATGATCGTGATGCTTCTTGCGTGATGTCAACAATCATCGACTTTCTAAATGAGCGTAAAACCTGCCTGCTGCGCGAGGTTACTCTATGAGGTGAATTCATTAATCCTGGCGGTTAATGTGTTGTCTGGGTGCTTTGTGCATGTTTACAAAAATAATTGCACTGTTAAAGAAAAAATGTTAATTGCACTGTTCACTGAAAAGAAAAGAAAACTAATACAAATAAACATGTATTATTTATATATTTGTGGTTTAATCAGATTGATGTCCGTAAATTGTACAAAGAATATCCTATGTAAATCTACTTAATTTTCTATTTTCGGATTAACGTAAGTGTCTTTACAGACTAAGACTAAGTCCCTTAAAAGTACAGAATTGTCCGTAGAAAGACCAGACTAAGTTCCATAACAGTACAGTATTGTCCGTAAAAAGACCAGACTAAGTTCCATAACAGTACAGTATTGTCCGTAAAAAGACCAGACTAAGTTCCATAACAGTACAGTATTGTCCGTAAAAAGACCAGACTAAGGTCCATAACGTTACAGAATTGTCCGTAAAAAGACCAGACTAAGTTCCATAACAGTACAGAATTGTCCGTAAAAAGACCAGACTAAGTATTGTAAAAGTACAGAATTTTCCTGAAATATCCGTAAAATGAACTGACTAAATACTGTAAAAATACAGAATTTTCCGTTTTAGGATGACGGAAGTGTCCGTAAAAGGAAGAGACTTAGTCCTGTGAAAGTACGGAATTATCCGTTATAGGGATGACAGAAGTGTCCGTAGATTAACGGTACAATGCATTGGCAGCAAATTACCGGAGCATTTCGCCGTTTTCTAACGGATATTTTTTTTACAGTGTATATACAAGAAGTAGGTCAGTAGTTTATCTCCTTTTCCAATAGCGGGGAGGCATCTTGATACAAGCACACCTGTGGATATGATGCTATAAGTAGGTCGTAGTGACATATTGTCGGCGTCAACGAGGGTTAAGGGTGTCCATTCCCATTCCAACGGTAGACCCTCCTGGGAGAGGGATTGCTGAGGTGGAGTGCAACACCTACAAACAGTAGCCCCCAGTACTTATACTTACCACAAGACTTATAGTTACCAAGCCGTGCTATACTCTCCTGCATGCCTAGAATTGAACCCGGAAGCCCGTGGTACAAAGACGAGCTATCCCTGGACAGTAAATGACGCTCCTCCAATCCATCCCTTGATGTTGAGCGTCAAGCAGGGAGGTCAATGGTTTCCTCAATGGTTTCCCCAAAACAGTGGTTCACGTCACGGACCAATTTTTATCGGGCCACGGACGGCCACAACTCGAGTACATTTTCTATTCTACACTTTATGTTGATAGCAGTGTTGTTTTCGTCGACTAAAACTAAGACGAAACATGTTCGTCGACTACCTTTCACTGACTAAAACTAAACAAAAACAAAATAAAAACGAATCTATGATGACTAAAACTAAGACTAAATATACTGACAATTTCGTCAACAAATAAAAACTAGACTAAAATGTTAGGAAGGGACTATAGTGGACAAGAGATCCAGTTTTATGCTGGGTTGCATGATGAAAATAGCATCTGCTATTTTCATCATGCAAACCAGAGTGTAAAATATGTCATTACAATGACATCAAAACACATTTTAGTCGACTAAATCTACAGTTGATTTAGTCGACTAAAATCGTATGACATTTAGTCGACTAAAACTAGACTAAACACTAGAACATTCCAGGTGACTAAAATGTGACTACAACTAAGTGAAAACTATTCAAGAGACTATGACTAAAACTAAAATAGAAATGTGCTGCCAAAAACAACACTGGTTGATAGATATTGTGGTGTCTCGCTGGGGAAAACGCCGCCGCCCCAACAAGATTCCCCCCCCCGGAGAGCGAGTGAGACAAGAGGAGAGCACATCGTCACAGCCTGGGCAGAGTTACAGAAGGAAGATTACGTACCTGTGTGCACCTGCTTGATCAGCTTGATTACGCCGCACCTGTGTGGAACAGCCCCGCTGGAGCAAACACTATAAAAGCCACTTCTTTTCTGTCTCATTGTGAGACAACACTCCACTGGAGGAGGAGAAAGTGTGAATTATACTATATATCGTGTATGCCGGGCAAGCTAGCGCACGCAAACCTCTGAAGGAGTAATACAGGAAGTGTAAACTGGAGGAAACCCTATACCAGAGTACACCATAGAGCAGGGGTGCCCACACTTTTTTGACTTGAGGTCTACTTTTAAAATTGCCAGCTCAAGGTGATCTACCAACCCAAAAAATATTATCCCATTGCTTAAAATAAATAACATTAAGGCATTAGGACTGTTTCAAAATCAATTCTATTTATTTACCTTTTCAGTTACCCCACATTGCAAATACAGTTGCAACCACTATATTAATGGAAAGTATTTCATACAATTTAAGTTAAAAAAATCTGAACTATCCCTTTAATCAGATGACTGCTTGCAGCCTTGCACTGAATGGAGACCGTCAGCGGATCTTCATGTGGGAAAACGCTGTTTCACATAAATGTGGAGCCAAATAACGCTGTGAGCGAGGCTGCACAAGTCCTGATGTTTGGATACTTTTCCTCCACGAGTAAGCTCCAAAACTCTCCATCGCGGGCGCGCAACTTTAACTGTATGTCAGCCTGCAGTGCCATGATCTCATTCTCCAACGCAGAAGAGTTCATGTTAAAAAGTGTTGCTATTTTCGAGGCAATGGAATCAACATCAGCTTCTGAATGGGAAACACATGAATGTAGCGATGGGCTCGAGTAAGGCAAACGCAGTTGGACTTGGAATGTGACATTGTGAAAAAATAATCTTCTTCCCACTCTGCATGGAAGTGATATGTTGTAGGCTTCTTTTCCGCGTGCATCTTGCTATAATTATGAACAATGATGGATAGATATCCTTTTAATTTGTTTGTTTAACAACAGAACAGACCCGACGTTCGCCACACTTGAAAACAAGGCACTGCATTGTGGGGGGTTTTTAAGCCGCCGCCGCGCCGTCGCCTGCCCGAGGCAACTCGAGGATTGTTTTTTTTTTTGGGTTTTTTCATGTCAGGGCCAAGCGGTCTACCTGCGCAGCGCTTGCGATCGACTGGTCGACCGCGATCGACGTAATGGGCACCCCTGCCATAGAGTATTAAAAGGATTTGTTTTTGGGGGCGCATTTCTGCATTTGACCTCCAAAATTTGGAGGTCAAATGCGGAAGTGCAACCGAGCGCTCAATGTTAAAGCCCAGCTGCACGGGGGTTTCCTCGTCATGAATCCACAGGTCCGCCTGCAGTCCTTCCTCTTACCACTAGGGCCCAGCGCTTCAACGTTGGAGTGCCTCGCTGGCCCCTTGGGAGTATACAGGGACATGGAAACCATATTCACCTTATTGACTGTCACGTACCTGAGTTGAACTGCATTATCTGAAACCTATAGAGAAGCCTAAGTTAAATCTTACTCACCTGTTGGAATGCCTTTACAGTTACCTACCTGTGATGATTTCAGTTGAATTAAAACTCTGAAGTCCAGCAACAATGACGACGACAGCTTATCCTTTCCCCTGTGAAATGAACCTTCAGCTGGCCTATGCTTACCTTTGACTGCAATTTCCCCTGAAAAAGTGGCTAACTGTAATTTAACTTTCTAATGTGTTTTCTTTTTTTAAATAAAGACATTTTTAAATAATTGTATATACATTTTAAAAACAGACAAACAAATCAAAGAAATGCTATGAATAATAACCAAGAAATAGTGAAAATAGCTGATCTATACAAGCTCAACCACGGCACGAACCGGCGCGTTGGTTGTGCACTTGTATAGATCGCCTATTTTCACTACTTTGGGTCACGGGGCAAACGTCTAATCTCTCTTTGGGTCTCGACCTGAAGAGTTTGGGAACCACTGCTCTATGGTATGAATCATACTTAACCACAAACATTTATAGTCATATATGACTCTAGGGTTCATGGTGGCCTCCCTCTTCTCCTCATGCCTGGTATAGCTCCATTTTTAGCATTCCTTCTTCCAATATACCCTGGGCCGGCTCAGGTCGTAGAGCAGGTCGTCCAATGATCCCTGGGTCGGCGGTTCGAATCCCGGCTCCTAATGTCCACATGTCGAAGTGTCCTTGGGCAAGACACTGAACCCTACGTTGCCTCCAATGAGTCGGTTCGGTGTGAGCTCGCCACCATTGGTGTGTGAATGTGGGAAGTGAGGACGCTGGCGTCGACTGTTCGCCGCTTCACCTCCCAATGTGTGAATGAATGAACCATTGTAAAGCGCTTTGAGCACTCGGAAAAGCAGCTATGAAATTCATTACCCCTCATCCCTTCTCCACACATGTCCAAACCATCTCAAACTCGTCTCCCTAGTGACTTCCAACCTGGGCTGTTGACCCTCTGACGCGGTCATTCCTGATCTCGTCTCTCCTTAGCCGTCACTCCTAGTGAGTATCACGAGTGACATCTTCACTTCTGTCACCTCCAGCTCCACCTCCTGTCCTTTCGCCTGTGGCTGCCACCGTGTCCAAACGTAGGTCAGCTATATTTGCTATTATTTGAACATTGAAAGAATAAACGTGAATATTTGTGTTTGGCCAACATAGCTATTCTCAGGTATTTAAGTGGTTAAAGGTATAGCTCCCCACCAAACAGACTATACTACAGATTACTACAGACTGGCAGTCGAATGAAGTCAGGAGATCAGAAGGTGTGGAAAAAAGGTTATGGAATGCACCGAGAGCTGACACTGACAGGTGACAAAATAGTTTAGATAGATAGATTGATGTCTTTTTCAACAAAAAGCCATCCGACAGTTGACGCTTCCCTACAACTTGCAACTGGACACAACAGTGTACCCACCACCCATTCAACAACAGATTCAGTGTACCCACCACCCATTCAACAACAGATTCTATGTACCCACCACCCATTCAACAACAGATTCAGTGTACCCACCACCCATTCAACAACAGATTCTATGTACCCACCACCCATTCAACAACAGATTCAGTGTACCCACCACCCATTCAACAACAGATTCAGTGTACCCACCACCCATTCAACAACAGATTCAGTGTACCCACCACCCATTCAACAACAGATTCAGTGTACCCACCACCCATTCAACAACAGATTCTGTGTACCCACCACCCATTCAACAACAGATTCAGTGTACCCACCACCCATTCAACAACAGATTCACTGTACCCACCACCCATTCAACAACAGATTCAGTGTACCCACCACCCATTCAACAACAGATTCAGTGTACCCACCACCCATTCAACAACAGTGTACCCACCACCCATTCAACAACAGATTCAGTGTACCCACCACCCATTCAACAACAGATTCAGTGTACCCACCACCCATTCAACAACAGATTCACTGTACCCACCACCCATTCAACAACAGATTCAGTGTACCCACCACCCATTCAACAACAGATTCTCGACAGCGGGTACGCTTTCCAACACTCACCGCCACCGGCGAAGATGAATAATGGCAAACTGCCATTTTCTCCCTGGGAGAAAAACAATGAAAACTGGGTACTACTCACTAGCTTTCCCTCGCTTGCTGCTTCCACTCTGACACTCTAGCAAAGGATGCTCCAGCAATCACAATCATTGTTGTCTTTGCTTGGGAAACAAAGCAGGCCTATTGTACGTGGTATAATTCCTTCCTTCGCTCTCTTTCCCAGTCAGCGGGGACAACACAGCTGTTTAACCCGTGGTGGGGTACCGTCTGACTCCCTCCCAGCTGTTTGAAAAAGCCAGGCTTTTTCTTTGAGAGAGGAGAGGAGAGGAGAGGAGAGGAGAGGAGAGGAGAGGAGAGGAGAGGAGAGGAGAGGAGAGGGAAGTGGAGGAGAGGATGAGAGAAGAGAAGAGAAGTGGAGGAGAGGAGGAGAGAAGAGAAGAGGAGAGAAGAGAAGTGGAGGAGAGGAGGAGAAAAGAGAGGAGAGAGAAGAGAAGAGCAGCAGAGAAGAGAAGCCATGGGACCCAGGAGTGCTGCCAGCTGCCTAATGATCTCAAATAACCTCTGAGCTCTCTGCTAGCTATGGCTGAAACTGCTTCCCTTCAGTGAAAACAAACACACGCACACACACACACACACACACACGCACACACACACACACACACACACACACACACACACACACACACACACACACACACACACACACACACACACACACACACACACACACACACACACACACACACACACACACACACACGCACACTTGTTAGAACAGAGAACAGTCATTTGTTTTCCCCAACAAACACTCACACAGGAGTCTTTGTCTCCGTCAGCACAGTGGGTTTCAGAGAACAGACAATAAACTCACACACAAATGTGCGCACACACATACACACACACACACACACACACACACACACAAACACGACCCGCGTGGTGTAACTCCTTACGCTCAACAACAACAAACAATATAAGTAGGTTGAAACATTTGCGTAAAGCGCACAGTCGGTGCGTAGTAAACATCGTCACACTGTGTGTGTGTGGTTACTGTACTGTACTGTACTGTAGGCCAGTTTTTCCCCTCGGAATGCGGTTTCACTGCCTTGTGTGGCTGGACGTCAACTTCTCCTTTAAGGCTGTAGCCACCATTCATCCACTCCCTGCAGTGGTGCCAGATTTTTTTGCGAGAGAAATAAGCAACCAGGTTGATGAAAACAAGTCCAAGTCTTTAAACCTACAGGCTACTATAATGCATTTGTATCAAAGATCCCAAGAGGAGATTGATTTTAACTGGTTTTTTTATATATAATAAAAAATGGCGGGTGATCTAAAGGTCAGAGGTCAAAAGTCAGAACACGAAAGTTGTTTGGCAGGAGGTTTTATTGCCGACGGCCATGAGCTATGCCTGTTCAAAGTTTGCATTTGGAATTGAGTCCTATAGCGCCGCCCTTTAGCCAATGGTCATAGGCTTCGCATCCTCATCGTTTGGCATATAGCCAAACGATATTGCCAAGTTTCGCGAAAACCGACTGCACGGTTCAGCCAGAACTGCTATATTTGACGGAAGGAGAAGAAGAAGGAGAAGAAGAAGGAGAAGAAAAAAACAGACAGAAACAATAAGGGACCAAGAGTCCCTTCGGGCTTGGTCCCTTTATTAGTAAACTAATTGGAAATTATTTAACCAAAATAAGTAACTGCACAAAATCCCCCTAGAAAATGCAACCCGGAACTCTCAATATTTACAAGCAACTTAGCAACTAACACTAACCCACAGAAAAACAAGCCCAAAGTCACTTATAATAAGTGGACATGGCAACAGTGCCTCCCTGTCATACTTCTCTCCTATATTTCCCTCTCTCTCTCTGTGTCTCTCACTCCTTCTCTTTGATGGCACTTTCACACACACCTCTCATCTCTCCCATATTTTCCTACTTGCTATATTTCCATTTGTGATTCTCACACACTCCCTCTTCCTCTTTCCTCTCACTCCCTCGAAAGACACACAGTCAGTAAGTATACGAGAGACGGAGAGAGATATTGCACAGCAGCAAGCAAGAGAGAAAATGAAACACACACACACACACACACACACACACACTCCTGCAGGTTGTCATCTACACACCTTTCTTTGATGACGTTCCCATAATATTCTCTCTTTCTCTCTCTGTCTCAGAGTGTCTCTCTCCCGGTCAGGCTTGACTCCAGGCAGTTTTAGTACAAAGCAGACAGGAGACGACGCAGCAGCAGAGCTGTTACCCAGACACTGACTCAGTGAGGGAGGGAGAACCTCTCTCTCTCTCTCTCTCTCTCCCTCGGTCTCTATCTCTCTACCTCCCTCCCCCTCTCTCTCTCTCTCTCTCCCTCTCTCAATCCGTCTCTCTCTCTCTCTTCGTCTGTCAGGTGGAAACCTCATATTATGTCCAAAACGGTTACTTTTCAGGATACAAATTCAAAGCATATAGCAGATCTGCAAGCTCAAAATGCATCCCATCGTGAGCTTGTAGATCTGTGTGTGTGTGTGTGTGTGTGTGTGTGTGTGTGTGTGTGTGTGTGTGTGTGTGTGTGTGTGTGTGTGTGTGTGTGCAACAATAGTATGTCACATTGGAGCTTCTGTAATGTAAAGTTTTCGACATTTTTGCCGATAAAGACGAGGGGGTTAGGGCTTTTCTCTCACACACACACACACACACACACACACACACACCAAACACACGTGTTGTTGGCCTGATGCTGCAGAATGCCCTATTCTAGGGATGACCCTAATTCGAAATTTGTGAAGAGAGGACAAATATGAAGCGCCTGTCTGATCCTGATCCGTTAGCTTACATGCCATTTAAACGGTCCTGAAAAGTAGAGCGGCAACACCGTGAACCATGATGGCATTAACCCATTCTGACCTGAGATCAGATTCATACAAGGTTTCCACTGGACACACACTGGTCTGATGAACCCATTCTGACCCGAGATCAGATTCTAAAAATGTCAGTCGTTCTTTCAAAAATAGCAGACCTACAAGCTCGTAGCGCGCCACTCGGTGGCGCGCTACGAGCTTGTAGATCTGCTATTTTTAAATAGCTAAAGCACAACATGATGCTAGCACCAAAACGGGTTCCCGTTCAGAATGGGTTAAACCCGCGCCAGCTTTTCTTTGGGTCGGGTTGGGTTCATTCCCCCGGTGGAGACGTTTGTATACTGACGCTACAGAATATTATATCGTTGTGCTGCCGGCGGGAACCTCTTATCTCCATCTTTTATAATTTTTTTGTATTATTATCGTAATTTAAAGGCCCTACAGTGTCATACAGTATAGCATCAAACGCAGCAGATCCACAAGGCTCTATAAAAGTGACGTGAAACGACGCACTCTGAGCCAATTTGAATCCTGAAAATGTCAGTTATTATTATTTGGGACGTGAGCTTTTCCACCCGACGGTGGCCGATTATGCAGTCACGATTCATAATACGACGAGGGCCTGGATTATACGAGCGTCTGCCAAATGGCATAATATGTCACCTGTCACTATAAGCAGCGTATCGCATTGCAAATCCATCTGCTACACAGGCACGGAGCAGGGCCTTAATGAATTAATAGATTGTGTTCCAACTGCTTCCAACGGCTTCTCCAGGAACGACGACGACACGACAGGCAGCCCAGCTTTCACAAATCACTGCATCGTTGTTTTAGCCGATCTTTATCTGTATCACTGGTTCCCAAACGGACTGTGACTGTGTGTGTGTGTGTGTGTGTGTGTGTGCGTGTGCCATGAGACAATGTCCAGGTGTAGCCGAAAGAAACTATACCCCCCACTGAAAATTATACATTTACTGCTCCTAGTATTGCTGATTTATAGTATAGTATAGTGTTTTATGATTTTATGCCTTGATGAATTGAATACACGGAACCACAATGGAAACAAGCCTGTTCCTCTCTGCATTTCGCAAACTGTTCACTATAGAGGGTACGTATATGCGCGTGACATCATTATCAAACCAGGAAGTTATGCATGGAACGCCTACTGACTGAGTGGCAATAAACTACTTTCTGGCCTCGACAGCTCATATACATCCACACAGACAAGTCATATCTGATCGCATTAAACAATGTTAAACTCACTTTGCATGTTGCTTTGCCCCTCGATGTGCCATTCACTTTAAGCATGCGCATATGTACCCTCTATAGGGGAACATTTTTAATTGGCATATAAAATTGTTTCACAAAATCTCAGACGATGTGTTATGTTACGCATCATCGGTACGAATTCAAAACTATAGCACAGAGCCCGGCCGGAGTGTCCCAAAAAAACGTTCAATAAAGTCACTAAAACAGCACCGCAGCACTTTGTGTGCATAGGAGTCGTCCCCCAAAAGCCCCACGGAGGGGTATCGGTTTACGGGGCTCCACTAAAACCGCACTTAAAAACAGCCGAATCGACAGGAAGGGGAAAAAAAAAATACTTTGGCAAAACGCAGAATCCTTCTGCATATAATCGGGTGACTCGCGACGATACCTCCTCCACATCCTCTTCTTCAAGACCTGCCATCGATTGAACAGCGTTTCCTTCCACCATTAGGGGGCATATACAGTACAGTATACAATGCTTCATATTATTATTGGAAACACAATCTATCACCTGACGGCGCACTGTCGTATTGGCCCACAGCCAACCACCGTGTGTTTTGCCGTCACCCAATCACAACAGCTCGGATGACGACTGGCCACACACGGCGGCTGGCGGTGGCGAGGGAGGCGGATGGGGGGGGGGGGGGGGGGGGGGGGGAGGAGGGCAAGAGTGGGTGTGGGTCACCTGGCCAAAAGGAGAGAGAGAATGTGTTCCAGGCTTTCTACACATGTTGCAAAGCTGATCACTAACTGTACTTGTTACACTCAAGTTAACGTGTATGACGAAGTAGGGCATTAAAGTGACAACGAAAGTACTTAAAATATGGAGATATTAAGTTTCTGCAACGGAATAATGAAAAGGGGCCGTCTGGTTGGAGGTGGCCAGGCGGGGGGTTGATGACCGGAACGCGTGTCCGAATGACCACATAACCACGACGTCTCCCAGGTTCGACCCCCGACCTTTAGACCTGTCTCTCTCCCTCTCTGCAGCCGTTATGTTTCCTGTCTCTACACTACAGAGGACAGAGGTTTAACCACAGTATAATGTACTCTTCAGTTTGACCGGGGTCCCCCAGGGGTCTATTCTTGGTCCTCTTCCATTTTTGCAGCTCTACAGTACACCGAATGCCTTTGCCAAGAATAAGACGATCTAAAGCTCACTACTCATGCTGCCATTTCTGTCTGCGCGCGCGCATGCACGCACACGCACACACACACACACACACACACACAGACACACACACACACACACACACACACACACACACACACACACACACACACACACACACACAGTGTCTCAGAGGTGGACGGACTGTGGACGGTTTGAAAATGTGCCCACTGATGACATCATCAGTGCCCATTTCAAATAAGAGGACAGACGTATTATTAATGCGGTTTTCATTGATGCAAGAACAATGGCTTCTATTTCAGCATACTATACTAACTTTCCAGAGAAAGCACGGCTGTAATTTTACACTTTGAAGTTGGAATCCCCTTGGCCCACCTCTGAGGAGATAAAAATAAGTCTGCATGAGGACCAGGCATGTTGTTACGGTCGGGCAGAAACCTCTTATCTCTTTTTGTGTTTTTTTTTTCATAAATGAATGCCCTATACTTGCCACAGTCAAACAAAAGTATACCAAACGTAGCACATATACAAGCTCGAACTTGTAGCTGATCTGAATATAATCGCCTGACTGGAGAATTGTCCTAATCTGTGATTTGTGATATATTAGCATGCAAGGAGCCCCCCCCCCCCCTGCACACTAACTAGCAGATGCTCCGTGTGGATTAAGAGCTAAACTCTGCTAAATGCCTAAATTGTACTAATGCTCCGTTTCCTAAACAATTAACACAATATGTAGAATTAAGATGTTTAGGTATTGTGATTCTAAAGCTGCTATGTTCTTGCTGTTGGCTGGTCGGCTGTACGCACTGCAGCCAGCCAACCATTTGAAGACGTCACAGACTGTGGCACTTTAGCCATTGCTTTTATGAAATATCCGGGACCATCAAAGTCAAAGTCAAAGTCGTACGATATTTGACCCATCTCTTGGAGCGGTGAGCCTCAGCGTGCCGTGCGCCACACTTGGAAATCATTAGTTGATTTGACCCCCAATCCAACCCTTGATGCTGAGTGCCAAGCAGGGAGGCATTGGGTCTTTTGGTATGACCCGGCCGGGGATCGAACCCCCGATCTCCCAGTTTCAGGGCGGACACTCTAAACGGACACTCTAACCACAAGGCCACCGTCTGCTCCATTATGGTTTAATGGAAGATGCGTCTGTACATACAGTATTCTATTGTTAGTTTGACCACTATGAAAATAACTAATAACTGAAAATAGCCGATCTACAACGTGAGCTTGCAGATTGATTATTTTCATTGCGCAACATGAAGATGCTTCCGAATGACTTTAACTTTAATCCATGCTTTCTCTCCCATTTCTGTGGTAAAGAGGCAGTAGGAGAAGTGCTCCTCTTCCATGCATGGCGTGTCAGTCAGCTCTCTGTGCATACAGCAGGTCTTTTTTTTCAGAGGAGCGTCCTGGGAAAATAGCTCAACTTTAGGAGAGGAGCACCGATCATCAATGTCGTCTTGGTTTCGTTTTTTCGACTGGCCAGTCACATTCTTGGAGAACTGTGCTTCTCCTAATGAGGAAGATCAAGAAAGGTGAGAGGTCAATCCTTTGCTGTGTTGGACAAAACCCAGTCATTTATTGCCTGACTTTGAAAGGTTACCACCACAACCATAAGAAGTCCATGTTTACCGTTATCGGCAATTTTTGTGCTAATAACGCAAGATGACACCACGTTCGAGCACGGCAGTGATTGATAAGCTCAAATGTCGCATCATCAGCATCAATAAACGCTCAGTGTGCTTTAGTAAGAAGCACTCTGAGCTTTCTGTGGACACAGTGCCCCTAACTCTGCATCTATCCTCCCCCTTTTCCCCCCTTCTCGACCCCTCCCAACAGTAAAACCCCCCCAGTGTTACTTTAACTCTGAGAGCGTACAAATGGAACCAAATGGAACCGCCAGTAAGGGTCAATTTGGTTCTATGTGTATACACGCTCTTGAGTTATGGGTCCATTTGGCTCCGTTTAGTACTCTCAGAAATGAATTAACGCTGAGGATGTTATTGTGTATTCTAGCCTGCCAAATGATGATGACAAAGAGGACTCTCTGGCGATCCAATCTGACAAACATAATAGAGTTATACAGTCTTTACCTTCCAGATACAAACAACTCAATCTATGCCTCGTCTAATCGATAGCTATAGCTTTGGCGGTGTTGTTCACCGCTTTTTGGGGGGGCTGGAGTTGGGGGGGTTGGGGGGGGGGATAGATAGATAGATGGGCAGGGTAAAACGAGAAGCACGAGGTGTACAGATACGAGCCGCTCAGAAGAGGAGGTGTATTAGTAGCACGAGGAGAACAGAACAAAAGAGTGAACGGAGTGGCTAATAATATGGAGATGGAGAGAGGAGGACAGAGAAGGTTCTGGGTATATAGACACAGAGCTGAGAGAGGGAGAGATAGTGTGGGAAAGACTGAATACTCCAGGGAGAGGATATAGCTGGGGGGGGGGGGGGGGGGCTATCGGCTGCTGAGACAGAGATGCAGGGTCAGCAGATGGGAGACCGTGGTTGGCCGGAGATGAAGGGCCCACCACCACGCTATAGTCAGAACTCCTAAGTCTGACGTCGGGGAGTAAACGCACGCATACTAGCACTGCACAGTGCACACACACGCACAGTCTCGCACACACACGCACACACGTGCATGCTTAAACATAATACAAGTACACAGATACTGCACACGGGTTCACACGCGCTATACCACATTAAACATGGACACACAGCGTTGATTAAGACGCGTGCAGCGCCTATACGGAAATATAACTCCGTGCCTTTTATAGAGAGGGGGGGTGCACCGTGCTAGTAGGATGGACAGGCAGCCGGTGAGACCTGAGAACTGCTCCCCAGATAAAGTAGTTAACATACTGTATATCATTAAAATCATTGATTGTGTGTGTGTGTGTGTGTGTGTGTGTGTGTGTGTGTGTGTGTGTGTGTGTGTGGATGGGGCACTCATGGATGCGCGTGTCCATCGGCTGCCTGGTGGAAAAGGTACTCACATGTCTTACTTAAGTAAGAGTATACCAATGCTGCAGTATAAAAATATAGGTATAGAAATCGTCTATTTTCAAATGGGCAAAATCGATATAGGGCTTATTATACCCCCTGGTATATAGGGTACTCAAACACAAACATTTTAGCGTCAAGGAGGACCACCCTGCAGGGACCCCCGGGAAGAGAAGATTTCAAAATAGCGTGACACGCCGTGAGCTTGTAGATATGCAATGTTTTAATAGCTAATTATGGATGCGGATAAAGGGGTTAAAAATCATTGTGATGATGTATTAACCCATTCTGAACGGGAACCCGTTTTGGTGTTAGCATCATGTCGTGCTTTAGCTATTGAAAAATAGCAGATCTACAAGCTCATAGCGCGCCACCGAGTGGCGCGATACGAGCTTGTAGGTCTGCTATTTTTGAAAAATCGAGGAACGACTGACATTTTTAGAATCTGATCTCAGGTCAGAATGAGTTAATCAGACCCAGTGTGTGTCCAGTGGAAACCTCGTATGAATCTGATCTCAGGTCAGAATGGGTTAAGCAATGTGTCCCGGGCAGCTGGCAGGGCACTGCGCCACTCTCCCTGCATGCCAGCTACCCAGGGAGGAGGAGATGTGGACTGGACACACATCCATATAACTCATTTAAACTAGAGAGATTAGGGTTCACAGGCTCCTCTCAGGTTTAGCCTCAGAAACGTCCTCAGAAAATCAATGTCTGTTCCGTTCAGAGGCTGGATTGGTACTGTAAAGCTGCACTAAAGCCATGCAGCGGTTCACAAACTTTTCGGGTCGACACCCAAAAGAGAGATTCGATGTTTGCCCTGGAGGCTGGGACCCAAACTATAGTGAAAATAGATCAGCTATTTTCACTACTTCTTAATTATTATTAAGAATTGGAATGGAATTTCTTAGACTTGTAAATTTGTTTATTTTAAATGTATACAATTATAATATTTGTATTTTAAAAAAATCTCTCTCTCTATATATATATATATATATATATATATGTATTTTTTTTTTTTTAAGAAAATTGATTTTTTTACTTGAGTTGTGACCCATAACATTTAGGCTCAGAGGGCAGAGTAAACCGGATGGTTCTGTGAGTTCAGACACTGAACCTGAATGTGTGTGTGTGTGTGTGTGTGTGTGTGTGTGTGTGTGTGTGTGTGTGTGTGTGTGTGTGTGTGTGTGTGTGTGTGTGTGTGTGATTTGTTGTAACACGCATTGTAAAGCACTTTAGATAGAGGCTGCTATAGGAATGCAGACTATTATAGAAATGTTAGACCATAGTGCTTCTGTCTATGGTTAACACCCTTTAACTGAGAAAGCAAGAGTGAGAGGTTAGAGAGAGAGAGAGAGAGAGAGAGAGAGAGAGAGAGAGAGAGAGAGAGAGAGAGAGAGAGAGAGAGAGAGAGAACCACATCCTTTCCTGGTAATTATCTGGCGTGGCAGGGTGACAACGCAACCACAATGCTCATTCTTTATAAAGACTTCGTGCCACACAAGCCTCAAGCCAACGGCCGTTTGTTTCTGGTGTGTAAGGAAGCACTGAGGAATTCCAAAGGAAACCGCCTGGGCTCAACAATGGACCCAACGGAAGAAAAGAGAGCAGCACTTTCTACAGTCACAATATATAATGTCTTTTCTCAAAACAGCAGAGCAACTCCCCCGGGGGGATACTCGGATACCACTTGAAAAGTTCATAAAGATACTGTAACTGGGCTAGGAGGATAATGAGGCCAAACCAGGCACTAGCTTCAAAAGCATTGTAGAGCAGCTGGTGTTTAGTGCCATGACGTCGTATAGTACCTAACAGTTTGAGGAAGATAGTGTGTGCATTTGTGCGTGCGCGCGAGTGTGTGTGTGTGTGTGTGTGTGTGTGTGTGTGTGTGTGTGTTTGTGTGTGTGCATGTGCGAGCGTTAACAGGCACAGAAAACGAGCACTGAATGACCGCCACAGGGAGCTTTGGATAGTTATGCTACCCGTTTCCCCCAAACCGCACACAGCACACACATTCACCCCCATGGGATAGACAAGCTAGCTCCGGGCTCCTCGTGGTGAGATTAGCATTGTAGCATTCTCCCTCGTCATTAGCTATAAAAAGCTCCAGCCATTCGCTGATGAACAAGGGCTAAGGGAGATTCTTTTTTTTTAGAAGCCTGCTTATCGTGCAGGGAGGGAAATTCTTATGAGGTTCTTTCCCTATGGAGACACAAAGAGTCTCCTTTGTGTCTCTGTCTCCACAGGGAACCACTGCTGGTTATCAAAGTATTGGCTTGCCTCACAGTGCGTTTTAACATTATTTGAATTATTTTTATCTTTTCGGGCGACGTTCCTCGGTCCACTTTTCGACTATCGGCCGTTCGCCTTCTATCGCCAGTAGTTGCCGGGTCCCATAGACGAATAATGCACTTCCGGAGAATTTGTCTGGCTGTGCGTTCTGCCAGGCGAACTGTGGATTATGAATGAAGGATTGGCTGAAGAATAATTCTGCTCCTCTTGACACCCTACTGTAATCAACACTTTCATATAGTAGAGCCAGAACAATGACAGATTGTTGAGTCTTGACACCTACTGTAATCAACACTTTCATGATATAGTAGATTGTTTGGCCAACCGTTTACCAATGTTTTGACCAATATTTTGAATTTTAAGAATCAATTCTAATAACATTAAAAGGCAATCTATTGTTGGTGATTGTTTACAGAAACCTTTTTTAAGTTTTCACCTATAATGACATGCCCAAAATAGGGACACTTACGTAATATACCGATTTCGTAAAACAAATTACCCATAGTTCTTGCCTCTCAGTCTACACTGGCTACCAGTGGCGTTCAGAAACTGATTTTAAAATGACATTGTTTGTTTTTAAATCACTGGACGGACCACCTGTTCCATTCTTCCACCTGTTTATATTCTTGACCTCCTGTCTCCTTCATACCACCCTGTAATCTTAGATCAGCAGACCCTGCACTGACTCCAGGACAAGGCTTGTAACGGAAGGCAATAGGACATTCAGACCCACTGACTCCAGGACAAGGCTTGTAACGGAAGGCGATAGGACATTCAGACCCACTGACTCCAGGACAAGGCTTGTAACGGAAGGCGATAGGACATTCAGACCCACTGACTCCAGGACAAGGCTTGTAACGGAAAAAAACGTAACATTAAAAAAAAACATTAAAACTCATTATTAAATGGCTTTGTTTGAATGCTTTATTCTGATTGGTCAATGGCTGAATTAAGCAGTGTATTATTTTGGGTTACACACCATTCTGCCATTCTGACACGCTCATTACTAACCCTGTCCCTAACCCTAAAGGCCTATATTCATAGTCTGGATTTTCGGTGGTGAGGTGACCACCGCTCCGGTGGTGAGCTGACCACCGGAGCTGAAATAACGTTGAGCGGTGGTGAGTAAGAACAGAGAGAAGGGCTTTTGCGGTGGCGGTGGTTTGCTCTTCACCGCGGCTCGTGACGTCATCTTGTAGTTCGGTGGTCACCTCACCACCGAAAATCCTGACTATGTATGAGCCTTTACTCTATCCCCTACCCGCACACGGAAGCCGGAATGGCGTTGCGTTTACTCTGTTCCAGTTATTTTGTGATAATGACAGCTTGGCTCAATATCCAACCGCTGTTTAATCAAAGGCTCAGTCAGAGCACCTGCTCATATCAATTTGCACTGCTTGATTTTGTGCCATATCCAACAATGTAATTTACAACTCAACGTTGCTCTAGTCTCAAGAATGTTTTTTGAAAACATTTGAAGCGAGTAATACAAAATGCAGTAACCAAAAATCTATTCTATTTGATCAACACTTACCGGTACTTGTTTTCCGAGGCGACTGTGTCGGACTTTCACTGAATACTTTCATTACTGCTTTTGTTGTTACTTTTGGGTCAATTCATGAATTAAATTATTAAGTAGTCTTGAAATAAGCGGGATAATATATTGAATTCCATTTCTATAGCGCTTTTCCAAGTGCCTCCTGAGATTTTCCAAGTGCCTCACAGATTCACAGATTCTTCAGGATGATAAAACACCTCAGCTTATGCCTCTGTGTTTAATCATCCTGTCGGGCGTTAATTCTCAACAACTGCCGGTGTATATTATGACTTTGCTTATTATACACTGGCTTTTAGCTTTTTACATACTGTAGGGCGTAGGCTATGTGAACCAGTTTCCTTTTTATAAATAAGGTTTATTGTATTATATTCTAAATAACGGCTCATATATCAGCCTGGCTTCTAACATACAACATTAGAATGGATTGGTGACATCAATATGAATAGCTTCGTTTATTTGTGCAATAGAGCCTGGAAAGGATTCCATAGCCTCAAGTTTTTGTCTCGAAAAAGATTCTTCCATCCATATTGTTCCTAAAGAACGCTGCCCAGTGACTATATTTCTCAAAGGGAAAAGGGAACTGAACTTAAGCATCGCCCACAGCTGTTGTATGATCATGGAGGAGAGCCTTTTGCCTCAAAGGGGCTTTCAGCTTTCATAGAAGAAACAGGGAAGACATATTTGAATATTACAACCACACCCGGGGGGGGTCAATTAGAGTAATGTTAACTCCATAGACACGTACAAAACAGAAAAAGTATACAAAAGAAATCATGGCACTCCATCTTTTAAGTAAAGTGTTACCACAGATCTTCACGCTTGCTCTATTTCGTCGAAGAGGAGTCTAGTGATCCATGAGAGAGAGCCAGAGAGATCCAGAAAAAGAAATAGATAGCTCAGCAAGGCGGACAATGTAATGTCTAACGTTGCCAATTATAACCCCATAAAGACCTGTTCCCAACCACCAGCTGTGCAGTACAGCAGCATGATCTCAACGCGCACATGTGTGACGCACGCATGCACGCACGCACACAAACACAGTCACACACACACACGCACACACACACACACACACACAAACACACACGCACGCACGCACGCAAACGCAGACACACAGGGACCTTGTTGGAACCGGAATATCATTGCCATTACTCATTAGTGAACACGGGCCAAGTGTTTCTGTGTCCTCTACTTGAGTTGTGATCCTCTCTCTCTCCAACCTCCAACGTTCATCCATCTCTCCTCCCTGGCACTCCATGTCGACACAACGAGGGGTGGAGCGCGCACCATCAACTTAGCACTCTCATTTGGCTCTGATTGATTTATAAACATGTGTTTATTGAGTAATAAAGTTGTGGGGGGAAAAAAAATCTATAAAACATCAGACTTGGGACTGCCAAGACAAAATATGCCGTCGTTCGAAATGGAGCGGGCTTTATACAGGACCTTTTTCAAGAGGGCAGAGTTAGGCCTGACTTACTTATACTAAATCAGTCTTTCTCCAGCGAAAACCTTGTCCTAAATCGTTACCCACAGACAGACGTAAGGTCACATAACCAGTTTCACTTTCAGAAAAACAACTTGCACCTCACGGGGTGAGCTTGTTGATCAGCTATTTTCGCTACTTTTGCACGCCAGTCTTGTACGACAAGTAGTAACTCAGTAAGTGGCCTGGGGAACCAATGCTACCGTTTCTGTAGCGTGAGGCCGCTACGAGTACACCCCCTGGTCTGGACATGTCGCTAGTATGTCGCAGGGACTCGTCCCCAATCTGACCCTCGATGCTGACTGCCAAGCATCATTTGGTACCGTTCTTATCGTCTTTGCTATGTAGGGCTGTTACGGTTACAAATTGAAGTTGATTAATTGTCACACAAATATTTGCGATTAACGTTTTAATTGTGTTTTTTTGCTTTGAACATTGGAATATATGAATACAAATTACATTTCAGATTGCCTTTAAAGGCCTGGTAATAAAACTTGCACAGGGCAGATATGACATATAACTTTAATTTACAAAGAAATTAAAGAAATGATATTATACTTTTAAAGCAAATTGTGGAAATAGCGTGACGCGTTGTAAGCTTGTAGATGGCGTTTCTTCTTTTTTTTAAATTTCCACGATTATGACGATTATGCGAAGATAATTGACAATTATGTAATAATTGTGACAATAGGCCTGTCATTATGACTCGGCCAGTGATTGAAGTTGAACGCCGACTTGCCAGCCTCAGGGCTATACTTACTCTGGTGGCCAAACTGCTAGTGTTGTGTGACAAAGTAGGGCATTAAAGCACGAGTATGAGCAAACAACAAGTTCAAAACTATAGCAATACAAGGTTTCCACCTGGCACAGCGACGGTATCTGTCAAGACTCAGTGCACGCTGACGCTGTATACACGGAGGCACTGAAAGACCTGTTGTGAACCTCTGCAACAGAGCCAGCCATTATTCCGGAGGACCCAGAACCATGCGAGCGGCACCGAAATGAAAGCACTTCGTCAAGTGCAAGAGAGAAAAAAACGAGTCTGTGCTTCCTTACATTGTCAAATCTGTCATGCAAAATAAGCTCTCGCTTACGCACGCACGCACTGCACGGAGTGCACGCACCCACGCACACACACACACACACACACACACAACATTTCCAGCCAACCTAACCTAGAGGGCTGCTGAATATTTACATGGATAGAAAACAAACTGAAGCATCTTGGACTAGTACAGCCCTGCTGTGTTGTTCTGCTCTGTGCAACTCAGAGGCTATTGTAGCAACTGAAAAAACAACTGGGTCATATTAAACACGGCCCCCACTTATTCCAAGTCTGCCTGACTCCATTAACAAAGTCATGATGATCTCCAGGTGATTGGATTGAAGCATAATTCCACCATATTGCTCTCTCTCTCATATATATCTCTGCTCTCTCTCTCTCTCTCTCTCTCTCCAAAGTGTTCCACCCAGATGGCTTGTGTTTTCACTCATGTCAGCACTCAGGATCATTTGTTTGTTTGGTACAAACACTGTGAGACAGTCAGGAGGAGGAAAAACACGTCACCCGTTTTCCAAAAATCCCTTCTGTGGCGAGAGAGAGCTGCAGCTAAAGTGTCAGCCGTTGTTCAGGAACACTGTTGCCAGATTTTTGCAGAAATAAGCAGGTCTATGAAAACAAGCCCAAAATAAGCGACAATATAGCCGGCCACATCAGCACTTTGAACCCTTATGCATCTATACTGCAAGCTTTCACAGTAGGTCTGCTATTTTCAAAAGACAATTTTTAAGTGAAAAGGTGAATGAAACAAGCTTAAATAATCAACTACACTAGAAATAAGCCCCCCCAAAAAACACAACCCACAGTACAACTTTACAACATGCCCAAAGTCGCTAGCTTACAATAAGCAGACATGGCAACACTGTTCAGGAAATCTCCAGAGGCAATGCCAATTATATGGTATGCTAATGGAACATAAACCCCTCTCTGAGAACCAGCTCTGGAACTTCTGAGAGGCTAGCCACACTAATGACCATTTGGCTCGGCGAGCGAAGAAATAAATAAATGAATAAACAATTAAAAACAAATCACCGGCCGCAAAAAAATAAATAATCAAGAGGACACATGTTGGTTTTCTTCCAAAACTGTTGCGTGGGTTTTTGGTTAGTTTTTTTGGTGCTACTCACCATATTTGTTGTTGTTGTTGTTGTTGTTCTCGGGAACCGGGGTGGTTCTGACGACCTCCTGGGAGTGTCCGTGTTTGGGAGGCCGGCCTCTTGGCAGACCCGACGACGAAGACAGCTTCCCTGGCCGGGGGCCGCTTTGGCTCTCCATGCCTGTGAGGAGAACCAAGAAACATGGAGAGTCAACAGAGGGCTTTATTTATGTCACTCACTCAGACAAGGTTTGTGTCACGATCCGTGACATGTGTTTGGTTTGGTTCGTGCTTTCCAGTTATGGTTGGTGTTTTACTTACCAACCATAACTGGAAAACATGAAAACCAAACACATGTCATGTCACGGATCGTGACAGGTTTGTACCTGTATGAACTACGTAGCAAACTAAATGTTGGCGTGAACTGGTCAGCAAGACAACAACAACAATATAATATACACAAGATAATACTGAATTATATTAAACAACTTTAACAACCTTAAATGTCAAAGGAGACATTTTGGACCACCCCCCAAAAGAAAGAAAACAAATCAGTGTGAAGCCACAAATATATTTGAGCTTTAAAATGAAGTCAACATGGACTAATACATGTATAATATATTAGCCTATCAAAGTTACTAAATACAAATACAGGCTAACGAGCATTCACTAAATATGATCCTCTCGCAGCAGGTCAAATATACAGATAATCCTGCATTGGTATAGTGAAAGCAAACAACTCTGTCCACGATCTATTGCATTCTCTGTTTTCCTAATATTTTCTTGTATTTGGAATTGCACGTCGCCAATAAACGTACTGTCACCATGTAAAGTTGACCTGAGTTGGCTCTGTTAGTTAGAAAAAGAACAAGAAGAAAAATATATAATAGGAATAAGATTTTAAAAGTACAGGTAAGAACCACACTTTAAATCATCTGTGAAAGGAACTTCAGCAGCGAGAGATCCTAATCATTAGGGGATGTGCAACAGGGAACATTTAGAATTGGGGGGGGGGAGGGGATGATTTATTATGATAGCTCTAGACTCTGTGGTAAGATAAATACAACTATACACCGTCACAGTCAGCAGCAGGGGGTGTACAACGGGGGATGTAAAAGTAATTAACCCATTCTGACCGGGCACCCATTTTGGTGTTGGCATCATGTTATGCTTTAGCTATTGAAAAATAGCAGATCTACAAGCTCATATCGCGCCACCGAGTGGCGCGATACGAGCTTGTAGGTCTGCTATTTTTGAATTTTAGAATCTGATCTCAGGTCAGAATGGGTTAATCAGACCAGTGTGTGTCCCGTGGAAACCTCGTATGAATCTGATCTCAGGTCA
Source organism: Protomyctophum bolini (assembly GCF_963924005.1). Taxonomy (NCBI): domain Eukaryota; kingdom Metazoa; phylum Chordata; class Actinopteri; order Myctophiformes; family Myctophidae; genus Protomyctophum; species Protomyctophum bolini. Next base: position 44,477,878 of record NC_137866.1, read on the forward strand.
GAATGGGTTAAGTCAGAGTGGCTTATTATCGGTATCGGCCAAGAACGAGGGCGTCTAGCCACTTTTTTTCCAAGCCCTCCTAGACCCCCTGGGAGAAGGATTGCTGAGGTGGAGTGCAACATCTACCATCGGCTCCCAGCACTAACCGCACTTCTTACCCCGAGCCGCGTTACTCATACGCCGAGGGTTGGCGGTACCTTTGTTTGGACCGAATCCACGCCCTTGTGGTCCAAAGACAATCGCTCTATACCGACTGAGCTACCCAATTTATCAGGTTTATAGAATATGCAGTAACGGTATGTACAACTATACGTCAGTGTTGGGGTGTTTTTGCTTTGTCGTCTCCTTGCTTCCTTCCTTCCTAGTAGTAAACGGCCATGCATACAACTCTAGTTTAATTCCCTTCGGTAGCAAAAAAAACCAAACGAGGCACACAGAGGATAAAACTAGCTGACTCAGGGCAAACACGAGCACAGCATCATCAGCCGTTGGCTGATGATGTTCCATCAGCTATATAACACATTATTAGCAATGCAGCAGCCGGCCGCATCAATAGTTGATTACGCCGCCGCCTTTGTTTGTTCCAGACAAGACTAGACTACTATCGGTGTGGCCAGCCAGGCACACCGGTGGTGATCGGTGGTGGAGGAGGAGACTGGAATTGGAGGTTATCCGAGTTGAGGCACGCACACATCATCTGGAGTTGTAACGAGGGTGCGACCTTCCATGTTTCATTTCTAAATCAATACCTTCACTTACACACCAACTCCATGCTCTGCCAATTAGACTAGAGGGGAGTCACAGGGACATAGGGAGGGAGGAGGGGGGCCGGGGGGGGGGGGGGCAGAGAACGAGAGAGAGAGAGAGAGAGACAGAGAGAGACATTAGAGAAAGAGAAGGAGCACTTTAAGGACAAGCTCGCAGCCTTCGAGTCCTTGAGTAGGCCTCACGTCTTTCTGTATTATGGATCGAGACGAGCAGGGATGCATTTCCTGGTCAGGTCACATGGTCAGCAGCAGGACAAACTACAGTCTCAGGTTAAAGTCACACACAGTGAAGCCAGATTTATAACCTCATTGTTGCGACAATGTCACGCGTTGCCGTCAACGGAAAGAGCCGATCTACAAGATCACAGCTTGTGCTTTGGCAATTTTTTGCCAAATGTCATTATTATACCCTATAATATATGGATTCATTTTATCCTGCAATGCAGTGGCTCAGAGTGGGTAGAGTCCCTGGATGGGAACCGCAAGGTTGCCAGTTTGAACCCGGGCTCCCCCCAGAGTGACTGTCGAAGTGTCCTTGAGCAAGACACTGAACCCCCTAATTGCTCCCGATGTGCTAGTTGGTGCCTTGCATGGTTTCCGCTACATCGGTGTATGAATGTGTGTGAATGTAATGCACAATCTATGTAAAGCGCCTTGGATAAAGGCACTATTTACCATACAATAGCAAATTCTACATATGATCATCATGCATTGCACCCAAAGACAAATGTCGACGTTGAACTCTACGTTTTTTTTATTATGCAACAGCAATGACGCTTTTTTTTATTTATTTCACTGATGAGTTCACTATATGATGTCCTACATAGAACTCCCCATATATAGCCTATACGTATAGGGAGCAGTGAATGAGAGTGATTTCAGTGACAGGAGTTTCCATAAATCTCCTTCTTGTTCTCCATTCTGTAGCCTTCATGTCTCAATCCACAACACAGCCAAGCTGGTGGAAGAAGGAAGGGAGGCTTATGAGCCGTGGATATTATTGGCGGCACGGGCCCCCCCCTCCAGCAGCACGGAACAGCCCTTAATGGATGGAAACTGACTGATGGCTAATTATGCTAAGTGGGATTGATTACGGTACTGACATGCTTTCTCTTTAGCGCGTATTGGTGTCGTTCTCCTAATGAATTACAACAGCACACAAAGGGTCACTCATTGGAGTCTTCTCCTCGCCCGGTATCCGTTTACATACACGCCATGCTATTCAGTGGCCGCTGAGTGATGATGCCGGCGGGCGGGCGGGCGGGCGGCGGGTCCTCCCAGGCACCGGCTGACTGCGTTGCTCGCTGTCTTTTGCATCATGTTGTACTGCAGATACCATCAGTGTTGCCACGTATTATTATTATAAGCGACTTTTGGCTTGTTTCTCAGTCAAAGTCACTTGTAACTACTGGTAGTTGCCTTTTTGCGGGGGGTGGGGGGGGGGGGGGGGGCTTGTTTCTCCATTGTAGTTGCTTATTTGGGCTTGTTTCCTAAATGGAGTAGGCCTATAAACCAGTGACATTTCCCCCCCCCCCCCCCCCCTTAAAAACCAATCAAGATTTGTTTGAAAATAGCAGTAGAGTAGAGATGTCCTGTATCGGTATCGGAAAAGTATCAGTATCGGCCCTTATTTGTCATATCAGGTAATATGCCAGTCTAACCACCGATCCGACACAGGGGTAAGAGGTTGACACTATGATTGGCAGGTAAATTAAATTTCGGGGCATGTGGAGTTTGCTTTGGAGTTGCCCAAACTGCAAGTGCACATTTGATTGAGGAATCTGCTATAAACACAATACGAGATATATAGCTAGATAGCTATAAACACAACACAAGATCACAACACTGGTATCGGTATAACCAAAAAAGTGTATCGGGACATTCCTACTTGTGAGCTTGTAGATCTCCGTTTTCAAATAGCCACTACATATACAGTAGGTTTCAAACGCTCATGTGAGCTATGGTCTCTTCTTTTGGGCTTGTTTTCACATTGCGACACATTGTGGGCTTACATATAGCCGGTGGATATAATAATTATGTCTAAAGAGGTGGTTTTCAACCAGTGGTCCCGGGACCACAAGTGCTCCTTGAGGGGGTTCCGGGTCCTCCCCATGCTAAATGGTGGAGAGCTGGTAACAAATTAGACCCTTATAGATCTGTAACTCTTGAGAATGTAAAATGAAACCAAATTTGGTTTCATTTTACATTACTTAATTTACAAGAAGACTGCACAATTAGAGATGTTCTTTTTTTGATCAACATTTGCCCACTATCGCTCCTATGGTATACCGCATCAATACAGCATGGAATTGTGGACAAACTCGTATCCAACGACAACAAAATATTCTTTAGTTTTGGGTCTGAGAGGCTAATGTCGTCAAATGGTGGTCCGTGGGTCAAATACCACATAAAGAATGGACCTTCTAAAGTGCTCATGTGACCTATAGTCGGTGTTGCTTCTTTTGGGTTTATTTTCATAGACCTGGTGGCTTATTTCTCTCGCAAAATTGACGTTTGGAGTTTGAGTTTACAGTAGAGTAGACAATTGTGTGATGAAATAACTCAAGTCAAGACACACGACCGTGCACACACACACACACACACACACACACACACACACACACGCTTGTGCGTGTAGATGCTTCTCCGTGATCTAGCTAGCATATAAAAAAATATTATGCCAGAAAAGGGAGGAATAGTTCACGTCATCCCCACATAAAATACAACTTCCTGTCACTTTGTGAGGCAGAGAGAGGAGAGGAGTTGACAGAAAAAGTTCACACAAAAAATAAACTAGCTAGTCTATAGCTAGAGAGAGAGAGAGAGAGAGAGAGAGGGGGGGGGGGGGGGTACTAATATTAAACCCAAAAGGAATGTCATTTTAGTTTTTTGTCTTAAATAACCATATATGGAAAACTATTTGATTACTACACTACACTGTGGTTTGTTATGCCCACGAGACGAAAGAAAAGGAGAAATGTCATAACAGTCAGCTGACCAATCAGCCATAATAAACACCTGCACGTGGCATGTTGCCACCGTGTATGAACTTCAACATGCTTACAGTCAGAGCTGCCATATATACAGTAGTAGCTATAGCTACAGTAACAGTGTACAGAGTTGTACAGTATGTGTGCAAAACACAGTAGTGTCATGTTGGTTCTCTGTTGAAATGAGTAGAAGAAACCTGGCGTTCCTTATCTAAAACAAAACACAGGATTGATCAAAGGTTGGAGAACCATTGATCAAGAATATAATAATAATAATAATAATAATACGTTTAAAAAGCTGTAGGCCTACATTAAGCTCAATTGGAAATTTGTAGATATGGACATTAGATTTTTCTTTTACATGTATGTTTAATGGCCTGGCCCAAAACATATGGACGCCACGCCAGGTTGAAACAAGTGGTTAATTGCACTGTTATTTCATCAGCTATATTCAGACATCAAACAGTAGGTTTCACACTCTCTCTCCAGTCTCCACCTAGGCAAGTCTACTAGTACTACACAGTATTAGAGAGTTGTAACAATCCTGGACTTAATCTAATAAGCTAACTATTAAATATGCTGCTATGGTTAATGGTGGAGATCCCCACAGCACAGCTCGACAGCTGTCATACAATCTTACTGTATGACAGCTGTGAGGGTCCCTGACAACAATAATGAGAAAATGTTTTGACAGCCACACTATAGTCCATAAGGCCACACCTACCTGGATGGTCGGGGAGTCACCCAGCAAAGCCAAAGAGAGAGACAGAGAGTGGGGGTCACTCACCCACGTGGTGGGTGGGTGCCGGGTGGCACTGGGCTGGGGGTCAGGCGATAGGCAGCAGGCAGGCAGGCAGGCAGGCTGGCAGTTGATCCCCCTCCCCACCAATGTTATATTACATGGCAATCACACCTGTCCTGCTGCCGCGCGCGTGTCGCACGAAGACGACTCCGTTTGGGGAGGAGGAAGAGGAGGAGGAGGAGGAGGAGGAGAAGAGGGGGGGTGCTCTCAAAGGAAGGACAGTCACCGTCTCTGATCGAGCGTCGTATCCCCCCCTACCACCCCCCCACTCTGCAGAAGAGACGACGAGGAGAGAGGGCAGCAGAGAAAACAGGAGCCGCGGAGTCAGGCGGCACAAATGACAAACATATCTCTTAAAATATAATCCCGGTTAGTTTCACCTCCTCGGTGTCCAGTCGCCCACCACCACCTCCTCCTCCTCCCCACCTCCTCCTCCTCTCCCCTGCATTAATATGTGTACCACGAGGCACTTCTTCCAACCAGCTCCTCCGTCGACTCGGCGTTGAGGAAGAAACAGTCCAGAAATGTCATGAAAAATACGCAGCTGGGGATAAACACGGTCCCCCCTCCCCGGCCGGCCCGGCTCCTCGGGGAAAATAAAAATAAAAAATACAGGACGGTTTTATACGGGCAGTGAAGCAAAATGGCGACTTTATTACGAAGGGGGAGTGTAAAAAAAATCCTTTGCTTGCGCTGTGGAAGCTAAAGGGAGGCACAGAAATATGTTTAGTGCAGTAATGTCGACGGCTTGCCAGACAGTTGGTTAGAGAGTAAAAGAAAACCGAGCGAAGGTCGAAAGAAAATCACCGGAACGGCTCCATATGTCGGTCGCTTTGGCCACACTCCACGGTTCCTTTACCTCGGTATTATTTGGCTTTTAATATACGGATATTATCTTCGAGTGCGGCCGTGTGTACAGTATTACTGTACTGTGTGTGTGTGCGTGCGTGCGTGTGTGTGTGTGTTGTTGGTTGGCTCATGCGCGTATCCCACTCCACCTTTGACAGTTGCAACTACAGTCGTTCTTGAGGCAACTTGCAAACTCTCGCGTTATTATTATTATCATCATCATCATCAATATCCAATCCAAGCCAGTGATAATATTAAAGAGGGGTTTGTTTCTACAGTCTTAATAAATCCGGTACTAAAAACTAAACCCCGTCATCATCGACGTAACTTGCGTGCGTTCATGACGAAAAGGGAAAAGAAAATAGATCAGGTTTAAATTCCTGCATAAATCAGCCTTTGAATCTAATTGCAGCTAAATGTTATATCCCCCATTCACCATTGCACGCATCCATATGCACTAGTTGTCTTAGTTCACTCTGCCAGCCTTGCCGAGCAGACTCATTTGTGCAGGTTATTACAGCACAAGGCACAAGCTAGCCTATATATCTGCGGCTACTGCACTGATTGTCACATATCCTACTGTTTCCATGCACGGTCACTAGCATTCCCTAAATAACAAATACACTTCAAAGTCCAAACTGCAGGGAAATCCAGCTTGAAAGCAAATTAGGCTAGCCCTCCTTAATAGGCTATAAAGTATAAACAACTGTCTGAAATGCGTCTGCTTTGCTCCTCATAGTCTATATCAATATTTTCACAAAGATCTTGGACACAATCCAAAGTCACTGACACAGTTTAATGCACTGGCTAATGGCTATTAAAAACGCTGATGTTAATGCCAGCCTAATATAGACTCCCAAGAAGTCATTGGAATATTCGATTTTTCTGCATGCAGTGCCTTGCTGCAATCTGTGAACTGAAACTTTAATCAAAATGATTAATGTTTAACATGTGTCCTGCATGGATTATTGTGGTTCACTGGTTACTGTACTACAAGCCACCACAGAGTGAGTCCTATAGCATGGCATCATGCTGGCACCATAACCAAACCACTTACCCCATGTGGTTCTAAAACTTTTTCATTTCAAGGACCTCCCATGAATTATGTAGGCTATTTGGCTACGGACCCCCATCTAAAAATCTGTTGTGCCAGGGACCTCGAGTAGCAATAGTCGAGTTAAAAATGTTAGCTTTAAAAAATAAAGATTCTCATACATTTTCATAAGATTGTGACGCTATATTAACTAATTTGACTGGGGACCCCCTGGTATCTCCCCCCCAAGGAGCACTGGGGGTCCCCGGACCCCACTTTGAGGACCAGTGCACTAAACAGTGGGTTCAGGGGGGACAAGAGGGGAGATCTCTGTATTTGATTGGTTCTACTCATCATGACCTAATATTTCCTATAAGCCTATAATAATTACTCATTTGAAACCATGATGTAATCCAGATGAACTGTTTTCAACACTGGCCAGTAGAGGGCAGGGTAGACTCATTTTTTACTGTAGTCTAGTCAAATATTTCATGGAATCTCAGGAACTTTACAATGTTTTTCTATGTAGTTTTCTATGTAGTGTACTGAACTTTGAATACTACATGCAGTAGACAAACATTTCTGTGGTTGGTTCTTTTGTTTTATATATCCTAATAATTATTTAATTATATAATAAAAAACATATTTTTCATCCCTTTGCTTGATGTTCTGTGTAATGCATATTGAATGGCCTTGTTGTGGAAATGTGCTACTATACAAATAAAATAATAAATCTGCGTTGCCTTGCCTAAATCGTCAAAAACCTCCTCACATCGAGAAGGAATTTCAATCAAAGAAATCAAAGATTTTCTTTGATTTGATATTATTTATGGCCAAGTAGTCTGACTGTCTGACGCGTATCACCCACTAGGGGGCAGTGGTGTCTTTTTGTTAGACAAAACTATCACAACACTCAACTAGAAATGCACTCTGTCGAGGTGTCAACTTGCGCCTTGCACACAACACAAGTAGGCCATACATGGCATTAGGCCATACATGGCCTACAGTAGGCCATACAAGGCCTATTGGGGTCCCCAGCTAAATGACTAGTAGGCCTAGATTGATTTCTATATAATGAATTACCACTATTATCACCAATTCATCTTTTTGTCACATAAGCATATAACATTGGATAGGCTATAATATATCATTTAAACCACAACATATTCTGGGTCATAGGATAGAAGCATTTGAAATAGGGCTACATCATAGCCTCCATCCATCCATCTTCAACCTTAGCCTATCCGGGGGCAACAGCTCCACCAGAGAGCTCCAGACTTCCCTCTCCAACTCATCCTCGGTCTACCCTATGGGGTCTTCTTCCATGCAGCGGGACGTGCATCGATCGAGGACCTCCCTATAGGGAGACGCTTAATTGAGAGGCATCCTAACCAGATGCCCGAACCATAAGCTGGCAAAGAAGCAGCAACTCTACTATACGTAAGTCTCTCCCGTGTGAATAAACTTCTCCCCGTAAGGGAGATGCCAGCCACCCGTCTGAGAAAACTCATTTTGGCTGCTTATATCCGCGACCTTTTTCTTTCATGTCATGACCCACACTTCATGACCATATACAGGTGAGAGTGGAAACGAAGATTGCTCGGTAGACAGATAGAGAGCTTTGCCTGGTTCAGCTCTCTTTTCGTCACAGCAATTTCAATACCGCCCCTGCTGCTCCGATTCTCCGGCAAATCCCCACATCCGTAGTCCGTACTCCCCTCACTCGTGATTCGTGAACAAGACCCAGAGGTACTTAAACTCCTTCAAATGGGGTAATGTCTCATTCCCTACTTGGACATCATACAACCTAAAGGACTCAATTTAGGAGTCTGATGTGAGATGAGAAAGTTTGACAATCCATATATTCCCCTGGGAGACACCCAGCTGGTCCATTATTTCACGATAAGTAAAAACAATCACACCCGCGTGAAGTCCAAGTGAGGGGCGTTTTACCAAGCCTTATCATCTTACATCGACACAATATCATAACATAATATGCATATGCCGATGTGCTCAGTGACAGACAAAACAAACATTAAACTATTCATTGTCATTTAATGTTTGTGTTAGTGACAAAACAAACATTAAACTCTGTCCATAGTGTTTTAATGTTTGTCTAGACAAGACAAACATTAAACCTGTATATAGCGCCCATCAAACAAATAAGGAAAAAAGAGCAGATCTACAAGCTAAAGCGTCGCATCTGCGACCACTGTGAGCTTCTAAGTTTTAGTTTTAGTGCTGCCTAATCGCCTGACTCCTCTCCTACCACCAAGATGTGACTTGTGACCCAATTTCACCATAATAACCATCAATCAAAGTGAATAGGCCTAATAGATAGCATGTTATTTAGACAGATGTTATTTAGTTTGTGTAGTTACAATGTAGCCTATACGTATATTTTTTAATATTATTATAATGTTTAGACTGATAGGTTTGTGGTTTAATCTATGATCCTAGATTACCGATGGCACTACACTGTCTCTATGCATTAGATGTATTACCTTTTTTATTACCTGTTTATCTTGCTTATTGTAAATCACTCTAGATTAAGAGCGTCTGCTAAATGCTTAAGTTGTAAGTTGTCTAGAGCAGATACCTGACATTGTAAATCCCCTTTAACAGCATGAAGAAACCATATACAGTAGGCAGAACCATGACTCCTGTGGTCGCCAACGGGGGAAAGAGAGAGGGAGAAGCAGAGAGAGACAAGCAATTGCAACAACAATAGTGTAGACACTATAATGACGGCAATAACAATAATAGCAGCCAGGTATAACAATAGCATAATGTAATATAACAGTACAATAATATAATATAGGCTCAGTCCACAGCCGTGTTCAGCGGAAACCCTTGAACTGTCGCCAGCGGCTCATAATTACTGTCCAGAAGTAGCCTATATTATATGATCCACAGGGAGCTGTGATAATAGTCCAATAACACTCTGCAGCTGTGTTCAAAAGCAATAACAATAGAGTATATTATAGTGGTTGTCAGAAAAAAATCTGCAGGAGACCAAAGGGGAGCTGGGCAGCTAAATGTAATTTCCCCCTTTTGTATACATAACACTGTCTATATTTGTTGATGACATGTACAGTATGATTGTGTTAATTATTGTAGCCTATACCGGTATGCTATGTTGATGCATGGAATGGGACCACAATGGAAACAAGTTCCCAGGACGTTTTGTGTTTATCCTTTTAGCTTTAATTTCACATGCTGTGTAGCCTACATTTAATATAAATAAAGTATTCAAGCAATAAAAATAAACATTTCCAAATTCCATATTATGTATTTGGCCGTGGAGGAGGACACCCCCCATCTCCAAACATGTTTTGTATCACGAGAGAAGACTCATGTTGCTAATTATTAATCAGGCATTGGTGGCAGTGGCTCAGGGGTAGAGTGGCTGGATGGTTAGTGTCAAAGTGTCCTTGAGCTAGACACTGAACCCCTAATTGCCTTGCATGCATGGTTTCTGCTGCCAATGGTGTATGAATGTGTGTGAATGGGTGAATGTAAGTGTAGCAAGTGGCACAATGGGTAAGAGATTGACTGCGTGTAAACCAGGCCTATATGACTCACCGAAGAGTAACCAAAGGTTGTCACAGTGAACCTGCTACTGCTGCCATGCTGCTGTCAAACATTTCGGCCATCTTGCATAGGTGGAAGTGGGAGTGGGGAGTGTAGGACCTGATGTCACTTTTATACTGCCTTGATATATATATTATATTATATTACACAGTGACTGACTGACAGCTGCTATCCCGCCGACGGCCTGCAGCGAGTGTAAAGCCTGCAGTGATGCAGCCGAGGCCGCCTCCCGCTGCGCCCCTATGTGTCTTTAATGTCTCTCTCTCTCTCTCTCTCTCTCTCTCTCTCTCTCTCTCTCTGTGTGTCTTTAATGCTACTTAATGAGCACTTCAGGCAGGGCCTTGTTTGACCGGGGATAAATCCTGCTACTCTGGCACTGATTTACATCCCCCATTTCTCTCTCTCTCTCTCTCTCTCTCTCTCTCTCTCTCTCTCTCTCTCTCTCTCTCTCTCTCTCTCCCCCCCCCTCTCTCTCTCTCTCTCTCTCTCTCTCTCTCTCTCTCTCTCTCTCTCTCTCTCTCTCTCTCTCTCTCTCTGTGTTGTTGCTGAGCAGGCAAAAGTCTGTTTAATGGCTTATATGGAATTGGCTAGCTGCTGGATTGTTCTGCATGTGGCCCATCTGCCTGTCACAGTGAAAAGATCAAGTCCAAAAGGTAGGCCTATAGTCTGTGTTTATGGTGTGTTTCCCATGCATGTTTGTTTGGGTTGGGGGGTGGGAGGGGAGGGGAGGGGAGTGGGGAGATGAGGAGATAATTAAAGACAGACGTTTGGAAATAAAAAACTCACCCTTTCCCATAAACCTCACAGCAAGGGACTGAGCATATATACACACAAACACACTCACAGTAGTTCACACCCACCCACACGCATTCACGCACGCACGCACGCACGCACGCACGCACGCACATAGTGTCACACACACACATACGGACACGAACACCACACACACAGTCACAGACACACATAGGTGTTCACCCAAGATAGCTGATCTACAACCAAAAATCTCATCGCTCATCATGATCAGCTATTTTGGGTGCACGATAGCATCGCCCGACTCAAATAAAGTATACAGTAAACATTTTTACAACCTTTCTTTTGAGGACCAGGAGAATTGTCTTCACAATGTCTATTTCTAACATGATCCTACTACAGTATAGTTTTGCATGGGTACATTTGGCCCTCTCAAATAAATAACGGTATAATGGGTCACACACACCAAGACATTTGGCCCTCTTAAAACACATTTTTGCATTATGTTATGCTTTGGCTATTTTTGAAAAATCGAAGAACGACTGACACAGAAACATGGCTTTTTCAGAAAACTGTCAGGATGTAGAAGACATTTTTAGAATCTGATGTCAGGTCAAAAGTAATACAGGTGTACACGCACTAACGCACGCACTCATGCGCGCACGCACGCAAATAACACATTGCTGTGTAAACAGCATCCCCAATTAACTGCGACCCCCAACAGTGCAATCGACCCGCAGCTGCTCAGAGGAGATATGCTCTGTTAATAATGACACAGCCACTGTTGACTGGATGTGTTTATCAAGGCAGTATCACCCATACTGTATAGTATACCACACATGACTCCATGCCATTTACAGGTAGGATGGTGCTCAGCGGCCCGCGATAATCGCTTCCCATTTGTGCGCATCTGAGCGTGCATGTGTCTTCAGTGGGGGGGGAAGCTGTTTGGCATTCATGGGGCCTGAATGCGGGGTTACAAACAATGCAAGGTGCCCCATGGGGCGCGACATAATCTCTTACTAACATTATCTGTACTAAATGTCAGATTCAATCCCTGTTATAACCATTTTTATCAAACTGTTCCTTCTCTGCACTTTATCTACTTGCATAGATAAGATATGCACACACACACACACACACACACACACACACAGTCTAGAGTCTCTAGACTATCGCGATTATTGTCTTTGTGAACTATTGTAAGTAATGGCTTTGTTAAAATGTTGTCAGACCCCCAGGAAGACTATAGCTTTTGTCATGGCAAAAGCTAATGGGGATCCTAATAAGCAATAAACACACACACTATTGTCACCGTGTATCTCCATTCTCCTCTGAGTTTAATCTTTAGCTTTTTCATTAACTCGCATTGTTCCAGAATCCCAAGTAGGCCAACATGCCAACATACTCGGGATTCAGGAACAATGCCAGTTGGTTAAGATGCAAGTCGTAAAATGCATGCCCCCTAACCCCAGTCTTGAGTTGCCTCCCACAATATTCAACCGCTTCCGGTCATACAGTCTGGGACGCGACCTGCCTTTTCCTCCCAATACATTGACCAGTGAGTGACATCAGTATAGGGAGCGCAGACGAGGATTTACTATAGCCTATTCTGTGCCTGTCGGGTCGCAACTCGGAACGGCACGAGTCAGCGCAAGTGAACAACACAGCAACTCGCTCGCTTTAGCTCGCTCGGTGGTGGTGTCTCTCGTGGCTCGAGTTCGCTTGAGACGGCGCGCCTCCATCATGCCAAGTTTGAAGTCGATATCAGTCCACTCCGTTATAGGCCTATATATGGGCATATCAGTCGGATTGGCGGTACGATCGATATGCCTGTCTGACGATATTTTGGACATGGAGGTTTCCACCTGCCAGCGACGATATACTCAACATGCACGTAATCTTTTTCATGTATAGAGGAGAGAGAGAGAGCAGTAGTCACTGGAATGCATGAGTAATAATGCAATAATGAAAGAGGCGGGAGTGGGGTTAAAAGACTTTCCGTGTAACAGAGCCTGCAGTAATTCCTTGTTATGGTTTGAGCAGGTTACGAGGGGGGGGGGGGGGGGGTCGTTAGGGATTTGAGGAGGGGATAGCTGAGGTGATTCAGTTTTGCTGCACTTAAATAAAAACCACTGGTGCACTGCTGGACTGCACTGTGGTGTGTGTGTGTGTGTGTGTGTGTGTGTGTGTGTGTGTGTGTGTGTGTGTGTGTGTGCGTGCGTGTGTGTGTGTGTGTGTGTGTGTGTGTGCGTGCGTGTGCACAAAGACTGAGAAAGAGAGATGCTGATGCAGACAGATCCTTTGTCCTTTATACATGATACTGCTACAGAGCCGCGGCACAGACGTGCTTCAGTTTATGTACGAGTTTAATCTAAAAAGACAGATTTCAACATGTTCATTTACATCTGTAGAGCGGATACATCTCCCTTTTTTCGCATACCATATCAAACCAACAAACCAACAATGTACAGCCACGATCTCACATAAAGTAAACCAAAAGGCATGTCTATATTTACATCAGGGAAGGAAGGGTCTCAAAATAATAACATTGATTTAGAAAAACATACATCACGTGTCCCTTTTTAACAGTCAGTTCCTTGATTTCTCCGAGGTGTCCTTCTCAAAAGACGGATGTGAAGGGGGAGGGGAGGGCTGCACTGTATACAATCCATAGGTGTAAATGTCCGGGGGCCATGCAGGGACCCCCAGGGGTCCTCCAGGGAGCTCCAGGGGGCCCCCCAGCTGATAATTAAGATAGATAGATTTATCGTTACTAGGAACCAAAATGGACCCTTTATGAGCCCATCACTCTGAGTGTGCGTTATTTGGTTACACTTTGGTGCACTCTCAGAGTTATATTCACACCGAGGATTACACTGCGTGTGAGTACTGTATGTGTGTGTGTGTGTGTGTGTGTGTGTGTGTGTGTGTGTGTGTGTGTGTGTGTGTGCGTGTCGTGCGTGGTCGAGCAAGCGCTTCTCGACTGCGATGATAGAGGCGCACACATCGGTGGACGCTTGCTGTCCAGTTGGCTGAGGGATCAAAGGCCATTCACAAGCAACGCTGGAACTCTTTGCGTCGTCTGGTCAGCGACCGGTCTTCACAGGCATGATGGAGGGAGGCCCCGGCCCATCCCAGGCCTGCACTATTTTGAACTCACAGTGTGTGTCACAGCCAGACGGACAGAGAGTTGGCGATGCACAGCGGAACAGAACAGAAGGTTGTCACACATCTTCAATTATGACTTACAGAGGGATTTGCACACACATTGGACATTGAGCCGCGGGAAATATATCGGATCATCGACTGACTAATGCCGTATTTTACGCTGTGTACATTACGTCTGTGTCACGTGCCGAAAATAGCCGAGCTCGCAGATCGGCAGTGTTCTGCACTTGACAAGTCTTGCGAGGAAGTATACGTCAGGCTTATAACACTGCCACTGGAAAAGGGCAAACGTGGGCAATTAATCACTTAAGTCAGTGGTTCTCAAACATTGTCATTTTCATATGCAAACTGATGTACAGTATTAGGCTGTGGACCCCATTTGAAAAGTTTGTGCCGGGGACCCCCATAAGAGAAGATTTTGTTATGTCACGTACTTCTGCAACTGCCGATACTGATACTGCAATACTTTTGTACTCAAGTACATTTTGAATTCCAGAGTGACAGAATACTTCTGTCACTCTGGAATACTATATTGCAGCATTGATGCTTTTACTTTAGTAAAACATTTACCACTGGAATCCAGTCAGCAAAGCAGGGTAAATAGGGTTTAAGTGATTAATGGTAAAAGTTATCTGGTGAAATAACAGAGAAATGAAAGAGAAATTAAACTGCTCCTCATTTTCACTGGGGACCCGATTTAAGATTATTGCTTTATCAAATCTATAGAACACAAACCAGACAACATTACAGGGCTGTATGTCTTCTTGATCCATTCCATTAATAAAAGACTATAGTTACAATATGCACAAGAGCTACAGTGTATATTATTCTACAAAGTTCATATTACAGTATATATGTAGTTTGTCGACATACTGCAGATGGTTTCACAGTACAGAGAGAGAGAGAGAGAGGGATAAGTGGGATTGACATAATTCTGCACATGATTATGAACAGGCTTACAAAAAATAACCCTGGGGCTGGGCAATATTATGGACAAAATCAAATATGACTTTTACATTTTGTCCACCACTTTCAAAGAACTATAGAAAAGAAATAGCTTGTAGATGAGATATTCTTTAAAGGGCGTAAAGGGGCATGAACCCCCAGGCTGATATTGTAGATTGTTTTCCAGTTCAGCAGATGAAAAACATGGCAGGCTATAAGCAACACAGCACTGCACCAAACAAATTACGAGTGTGTTAGATTTCCGTACAGGTGTGTCCATGAGCCAAAGGCATGCCAATATGCAAGCATGATAGACAGTATTGACACACCTAAAATCTAAC
>NC_137866.1:44496884-44501884 GCF_963924005.1 Protomyctophum bolini
GGGGGGGTGGGGGGGGGGGGAAGACATGCAGTAAAGGGCCGTCGGGATCGGGAGTCGAACCCGCGGCACACTGCCAGACTGGGTTACCACCAGCCAAAGGTATGCCTGAGAAACCACTGGAGTGGCGAATTCTTGTGGAGCCGCTGAAGGTGGTAATGAGTGCTTGGCAAGTATAGTGTTAAACCCAGAGCACCACGGCCCAGATCAGAGTCATGCTACTACCCGACAGAAGAGCATGCACACACACGAGAGAGAGAGAGAGAGAGAGAGAGAGAGAGAGAGACAGACAGAGAGAGACAGAGAGAGAGAGAGAGAATGGGGCCACTCTCTGCTCTGTTTAAAGGTATATATAAGGCGAGATCAATATTAAATTTTTGGTAAATCTAGTGGAGATGAATCTGATGGGACAGAGCCCGCGTGACACCGGGCGTCGCCATCACACTTTCAGGTCACAGTCTGAACTGAATTATAAATGAGTGCATGGTAGAAACGCTCTCTCTCTCTCTCTGTGTGTGTGTGTGTGTGTGTGTGTGCGTGTGTGTGCGTGCGTGCGTGTGTTTGAAGACTACACAGTGCTTTTCTTCAGTGGTGCAAAATAACAAAGTATTTTTCATTATCTGTACTATTCACCACGTTTCAAAGACAGATATTGTACTTTTTTACTCCACTATACATTTCTAGAGAGGGGGGGGGGGGGGGGGGGTTGGGCGTAGCTTTGTGCCATGTATCGAGTCTACGGATATGCTTTTGTGTGACACTGTATAGTATGATCAAATTCACGGGCAAAAAACCCCCAAAAAGTTAAAATACAAGAAGTTTCTGCGAGGACGTGCAAAGCGAGAACAGATCGATACTACCGAGAGGAATGTGTGAAGGATGACGTGTGGAGAGTCTCGGTGCTGCGGCGTGACCCCAGTGTGTAATCTAATCCAGCATTCTTCTCTTCTCATCGCACCTTTACCCCTCCAGCTCTTATTATCTCACCTTCACCGCAATCTCATCCTCTTCCCACCGTCTAGAGACCGAGACTAATCACTCACTCACTTCACACTGTGGAGGAGTGCGAGTGTGTGTGTGTGTGTGTGTGCGCGTGTGTGTGTGTGTGTGTGTGTGTGTGTGTGTGTGTGTGTGTGTGTGTGTGTGTGTGTGTGTGTGTGCGTGTGAGTGTGTGTGTGTGTGTGTGTGTGCGTGTGTGCACACACGTGGGGCGAGGTGACATGACCGTGGCTTTAACTTCAGGATGTTATATTGAACTCACTGCAACTATCTATATGCTATACTGATCTACAAGCTCACAACTAAAAACATTATATTAACATATTTCCGCTATTTTAGAGTTTTAATTTTTATGAAAACAGGCAATGGTTGACTAAGTAACTCAACTTTAAAACTACAATCTATAAATCCTTGTGTGAGATTAAAATATGACTTTGACCAGTCTGTATGGTAAAGATATCGTCTCTGTCGGGTCGGGTGCAAACCTCATTATTATGTCCAAAACTGTTTTGGATTCAAATAAATTAAAAAAATGAGCAGATCTACAAGCTTGAGCATGCAGATCTGTTACTTTTGATGCTTTCGTGTGAAGCTGTAGTGAAGTATTTTAAGGCAATACATTTACGGAAAAACAAAAAGTTATAATATGGAGATAAAAGGTTTCTGCGCGACAGTGACGATATCATATGTTTTCCAATGGAGCTTTAACTTCAGGACTTACCACCCCCCCGATGACAAGACAACAATAGTCCTCTGAATGTCTCTCTACACTCTCTCTCTCTCTCTCTCTCTCTCTCTCTCTCTCTCTCTCTCTCTCTCTCTCTCTCTCTCTCTCCTGACACCATGGCACCATTATCATGTCAGTACACCCTCCACCCCGGAACCTCCGGGGTGTCATGAGGCCCACCCAATTAGCCGGTCCTTATAGCTCGCTGTCAAGGCCTGTTGAACTGCCAAATTACATTTGCCCTATACTCTATTATTAGAAGTGTCCAACGCAGCACTTTAATTCCTCGCCATCTTCCCTTTTTTCCCCCTCATTTCTCTCTCAATTTAGCCTACACTGCCCTAATTGTCCCCATGCTTGTGAAGTCCCTGTCACTGCCAGTTGTACCCATGCATGTAAAAAGTCCCTGTCTGTGCCAACCCCCCTAACAGTTTGGGGCTGTGGAGGGTGTGTATAGGGTGTGTTGTGGAGGTGTGTGTAGCCAACCTTGTAAAGTCCCTGTCTGTGCCAACCCCCCTAACCGTTTGGGGTTGTGGAGGGTGTGTATAGGGTGTGTTGTGGAGGGTGTGTGTAGCCAACCTTGTAAAGTCCCTGTCTGTGCCAACCCCCCTAACTGTTTGGGGCTGTGGAGGGTCTGTAGCCAACTGGGACTCGCAAATACATCTGGTGTTTCACTCGGATATAAGCCGTGGTTTTAGCACAATTGTTCTCAAAGTGGAATCTAGGGGACCCCCAGGGGGGTCCTTGAGTGGGTTCCATGGGGGTCCCCATTTAAATGATTGCGAGCTATGATGAACCAAATGGACCCTTACATGTCTGTAACTATACGGGTCCATTTGCTTCCATTTGTACACTATCACTATGTGAGCTATGGTTGTCCATGGCCTTTATTCTCTCTCTCTCTCTCTCTCTCTCTCTCACACAGACACATTTAACATCTTTATTTGCATTCACATCTCTCTCTCGCGAACTTTAATTATTTGTGATTTCTTCTGGTCTTTCAATATTACATTGTATTGTTTGCTGAAAGCATATCAAGTATACTAGTGTATAGTGTACTGTAAGCCAGCAGCATTGGTGGTGAAAACAAACAAAGATGTCTTGTCATGAATACATTCTTCTATTTTCCTTCGTTAAATTTGATTCTTATTTTATCTGCATATAGGCAACATTGTTTTGCAATATCAAAATGAAAGAATAACTTTATGCCTACTACAAATTCAATAATAAATTATGATTAAATGTTAAAAAAAAAAGAAAAGAAAAGGAAAACCTCTTATTCCTTTTCATACTTCTTTGCCGTAGCAACTGGGAGCCACGGGAGAGGGCCTATAACCCATTCTGAACGGGCACCCATTTTGGTGTTAGCATCATGTTATGCTTTATCTATTGAAAATAGCAGATCTACAAGCTCATAGCGCGCCACCGAGTGGCGCGCTACGAGCTTGTAGGTCTGCTATTTTTGAAAAATCAAAGAACGACTGTGACATTTTTAGAATCTGATCTCAGGTCAGAATGGGTTAATCAGACCAGTGTGTGTCCAGTGGAAACCTCGTATGAATCTGATCTCAGGTCAGAATGGGATAATGTGGCTCTAGAGCCTCAGGTAGCCTACCCCTGTCCTAACCTAACCTACAGCCAGAGCACCTTCACGGAGAGGCTTGATCAGTAGACTGTGACGTGGAAACGAAAACAAGTGGCCTACTTGATAAGAACAATGTGGAGCCCTCAGGGACCAGACTTTTAAAAAAGCGCTGTTGCTATACACAGCAGTGTACACAATGAACATCTCTTTCACACAGCCCTTAGTGTCAACCCCTGTTAATGTCTAATCTCATGTAAATACAGTACATAGCTGCTTTATGGACCTACGTACAGTGAGTGCTACTGTATCGCCGTTGTGCCTAACCTCATGTACATACTGTACCAGATGGATTATACTATACAAGGCTAGATATCTTAGATTTTTAGTTCTCTTTACGGTTTGATTTATTTATGTCCTTGCTCTCCCTGCGTCCCCCCTCTCTTATTGTCCTTGTTCTCTTCCTAAAAGAAACATGACGGAGCCTATGTGACGTGACAATATACAGTTGATTCTGAAAATCCTCAGTACTAATTTAACCACATAGAACGTATACATCTCTGCGTTAAATGAACACTGAGGACTTTACAAGTGTAGGAAAAAGATGGGGTTGGGGGCGGGGGGATGGGGGGTGGGTGGGTGTTGCGTCCAGATGTTCACAGAAACGGCAGCCATGCCAGCAGCTGAATCCAGATCTGATTGACTGAGCCTGTACACACCGACGGCTGAATAATGGGACTGTTTACTGTATAGATTGTATTACCGTTCCTGTCACAGCAGGTGCACCCGCAGCTCTGATTAAACCAGCACAAACGAACCGTTTCTCTTGCCTGCCTGCATCTCACTCACTCACAGTTTTTTATTAGTCTACTTCTGAGGACATCAAAAGTTTAGGACACTAGCTCCTTTTATAAAGTGAGTGTAATCTTTCCCTTTTTTGGTGTGCCTCTTTCAACCTACACATATCTATAAGATCTTATAACACGACGCAACCGCAACGTGACGCTTGAGCTGTAGATATTTTCAGAGGGCAACTGAGTATATGAATCAGCTATAAGTCTAAAACCCTATAAACCTAACCTCTAACCTCTAACCTGAACTCCAGGAAAATCCTTAAAGCACGCATCCACATGCACAAATCAATTTCTATCATCCATGTAATTGTATAGGCTGAAAATCAGTCTTATGTTCTCTAGTCTGTGATGAATGATATCCCTTTTTGATTCTGTACGTTTACCGTACAACTCACTCCTCATTGGAATATTGATTAAAGAAACATTTCTAAATTCACGAGGGCCATCTATCTGTATCTCCTCTGCTCAGAATAAATGAGAGAGGGGCCATATGGGACATGTATGTTGATGATGTTTAACATCACATTGACTTCTGAGCCCTGTGCCGTATACTGCTGTATCAGTTCAAGGTGCCATGATGGAAACCATGGAAACCATGGAAATCCATCTGCACTACAAAGCCTTTTTCACAGGCGGCAATATTATGTTGAACTTGAGTGACGGGTTGATTACAGTGTAAATGTACCTTTATGTATATACTGTTTCTTTCTGTACATGAACTGAAGACCAAAATAAAACATTGAAAGTGAAGTGAAAAGTGAAGTGTAGCAACTAGAACTGCTGATCTGAGTCCTAGAGCTCTCTGCTGTCTGGGTACGACTGCTGCTCTGAGTCCTAGAGC
>NC_137866.1:44506884-44520247 GCF_963924005.1 Protomyctophum bolini
GTAATGCACAATCTAATCTATGTAAAGCGCCTTGGAGAAAGGCGCTATATAAATGCACCATTTACCATATTATTCCAACAGCGGAGATACGTATACACACTGACAGATTAAAGCGGTGTAGGTCAAACGAGGACAGGGATAGAGAACAATTTGTGAGTCCTTTGCCATGCCTGCCTCACAAACAGATGGATGGAACAACACAGTCAATAGCACTTTACAACACTCCAGGATACCACAGCGCCATGACAGACCAGTTAGCCTTCATAATGGAATAATGGAGCTCTGTGTGTGTGTGTGTGTGTGTGTGTGTGTGTGTGTGTGTGTGTGTGTGTTTGTATGTGCGTGCGTGTGTGCCTTATCTGTTAACCTCCCTCTGCACCCGAGTCTAGGATCTTTCAGGAGATCCGGTCTGTCATGCAGGCGCGCAAAACAACCGCTCGTATGTCTCGTATGCGCGAGCGCCGTTTGGCACTATATAGGGTCAAAGCATCATTTATCTGTAGCTTCATGGATGTTGGGGGAAAAAAATAAAGGCAATTTGTTGCTTCTCAGGCAGAAAAACCTCTTATCTCCATATTTGAATAGTTTGTTTTTTCCGTAAATGAATGGCCTATACTTGATCACACTACATCGTCACACCAAAGCACTTAAAAATAGCAGGTCCACAAGCTCAAAACGCATCACGTTCTGAGCTTGTAGATCTGCTTACTTTTGATGCGTTTGAATTTGAATCCTTAAAAAAGTGACAGATTTGGACATATGAAGTTTCCACCCGACGGAGACGATTTATATGTACCTTCATGTCTTAGAAAAGCAATTACTGTATAACACACACACACACACACACACACACACACACACACACACACACACCCCTCCCCAGTATCCACCCCCTCGCTCTCTCTCTCTGTGAGTCTCCCACAGGCGTTATAACAGTGTGTCCTAGAAAAGCGGTGCCCTTGGTCCTTGTGTGTGTGTGTGTGTGTGTGTGTGTGTGCGTGCATGTGCGCGCACGCTTGTGCAAACGAGACAAGGCAGATGAATGGAGCTCAGATCAATTCCCCTCAGACAGGCTTAATAGAGTGCCTAATAATGGCCTGCAGATAGGGGGAAGCGGCGCTGCCTGTCACACAGAGAAACAAAACAAAGGCTTTCTCCACACAGATCTCATCTCTCAGTCAATTCAGCCCCCCAAATTAATTGCTTATAAAAACGATGTCTTGCGGGGCAACAAATGTGACACATTTGTATAGCCATGGCGGGCATTGGCGGGCGGCTGTGGTGGTGATAATGACACAAAAAAAAATCCCACACACTTTCAAAGGGCAGACATTGAGATCGACTTTTCTTCCTTCTTTTCTGTAGACGGGGGAATTATTCAAATGACACGAGTTGTGACACATTTGTGCCACGGTGGGTGATTCAGATGGTGACATAAGAATGAAACGGACTCAGAGGGAGGGAAAGCATCTTATATAAAGCATTTATAAACTCAAATCTTTGCTTCTGAGGGTCCTTGGAACTCAATATTTTTGATATAGGGGTCCGCGGCCAAATACTTAGTTTATATTGTGTATGTAGTAGTAGACGGATCATGAGTTGTTTTGTGTTGTATTGTTCATGTCTTGGATGAATGTTTGTTGTAATAAATAAATCAAATCAAATTTTAGAATTGGCCTCAGGTCTTATACTGTAATGTGTTAGAAAACGCTTTCTCTTATTTTCCTCCCACAGCA
The DNA here is from genome assembly GCF_963924005.1 of Protomyctophum bolini. Taxonomy (NCBI): domain Eukaryota; kingdom Metazoa; phylum Chordata; class Actinopteri; order Myctophiformes; family Myctophidae; genus Protomyctophum; species Protomyctophum bolini. Next base: position 44,508,621 of record NC_137866.1, read on the forward strand.
GGGAAGCACTCCGATTAACTAAATAAGCCCTATATTCTATAGAAAATAGTCAATCTACAACATCACAACGTGTCCCAATTTAGGGGGGGGGGGGGGAAGGTGTTTTGCTGAATAATTTGATTCATTATTCAATAATCTAAAATGTCAGTATAGCGCAGTAACTTGTAACCAAAGCTGTAAATAAGTAAATAAGTAAAAAGTGCATTTCATTCTGTGATGTGATGGAGCAGAAGCATAAAATAATGTATGGAAATGAAGCAAAAGCAGCTTGAAATTGTACTTACAGCGGCACTATGTAATCTATTTATTTATATTTATGTACTTTTGTGCAACCTGTATGGTAGAGTCTGGTAGAAAGAGGACAGTATACACAGTGCTACTTTAATAAGTACCATACTTGAGTACTTATACTCCACTTTTACACCACTGGAAAACCACGAGATTAAACCTTTTAGAGACGGCTCAGTTCATGTTCTCCCCGGAAGGCTTGCTGTACCGGATTATGCTACTGTACAGTTTCTGTATTGGTGGTGAAGGTTCAAGGTCGTATTAACCCATTCTGAACGGGAACCCATTTTTGGTGTCAGCATCATGTCGTGCTTTAGCTATCGAAAAATAGCATAGCGCTCATAGCGCGCCACCGAGTGGCGCGCTACGAGCTTGTATAGGTCTGCTATTTTTGAAAAATCGAAGAACGACTGACATTTTTTAGAATCTGATCTCAGGTCAGAATGGGTTCATCAGACCAGTGTGTGTCCTAGTGGAAACCTCGTATGAATCTGATCTCAGGTCAGAATGGGTTAAGACACCGTAGCCCTGGGTTCAGTATCAGCCTATAGTACAGTACACATACAGTATCACTCTCTCTGTGGCTGTCTCTCTCTTTCACCGCCATTCTCTCACAGTCATCTGTCATTCCTGCTCTTTGTGCTCTCTCTACGTATACGTTCATCTCCGCTTCTCTGTTTCACAACGCTCCACGCCCGATCCTCTCCCTCTACCCCTCTGTCTCGTTAAAAGGCAGATTTTCACTGTGCAGTATCTCTCATACTGGAACATGATTCATTCTTTTTTTTTTTAAACCCATTTTGACCTGAGATCAGATTCTAAAAAATGTCTTCTACATCCTGTCCTGACAGTTTTCTGAAAAAGCTATTATGTTTCTATGTCAGTCGTTCTTAAGATTTTTCAAAAATAGCAGAGTGGCGCACTACTACGAGCTTGTAGATCTGCTATTTTTCAATAGCTAAAGCATAACATAATGCTAATACCAAAAGGGGTTCCCGCCCAGAGAATGGGTTAATAGTATGTTTTGGAGTACCATTTACTACTTAGTTCAATGGATAGACATTATACAATGAAATCCATGTCTGTAATATGAGTGAAAAAAGGGCAGTAGTGTTACAATTACAAATTGACACTTATCCAGAGCAACTTAATCAGAGTAAGAAGGAACAGCTATTTTCCGGTGCCCGTGCACACAACTAAGCATAAACAAACAAACAAACAAGGTAAATAGTCACTCACATATAAGTAGAATGCAAAGAGAACAATAGTGCCTCATGGAAACTAGGATACCTAAACATCTAACCTAGCATCTGTGTAAAGTCTAAACAATATTGCGATCTAAATCATATTCTTAACATTCGCGCTCAAGTAAAAGACAAAAACTAATTTGCTAATCTGCATTGACAAACTAGATAAAGTGCCCGACTTTTTGTTCAAAACAGGCCAATCCTGCAAACTTTGAAAGCCAATGTTAGCCAATTAGGATGGAATATGAAATATCGGACAGATCCGTCTTGAACACTATAGAGATACTGTGTAACGATTTGCGGAATTTTTGGACAGAATCTGGAGGAGTAATATAAAAAGACCGGGTTAACGGTGTCGGAGATTAGCTGGTAACGGACGGACGGACGGTCACACACGTACACACACACACACGGACGGAGTGCAAAACATACTCTCTTCCCATGCCTTCGGCCTGGTGGAGACAAAAATGAAGTTGTACAGCCTAAAACGCAGGTTCAGGAGTGGAGACCACTCCCCGTTCTCCAATCGCCTCTTCCTAGTGTCTCTATTTCTCTAGGCAGGCAGTGACGGAGCAGAGACGACTGACCGCTCCCCGAGTACAGCAACAACGATGGCCGTCAGCTACAGAGACCACTCCCCCATCCTGAGTCTCACCGTACTTTGGGTTCTCCTCATTCCATTCCACATTCACCTCACTACGTTTCAATAAACTCTTAAACTTAAGTAGTAGGAGAAGGTCGCTTACTAGTAAGCTATAGGAGATAAGGGAGAGATGAGTGCTTTAGGGGGTGAGGTCGGTGGAGTCTGAAGAGGTGAGTGTTGGAGGACTGTGGTGGAAGATAGGGAGTGAGTCTGCAGTATATTAGTGATGGCATGGGGGAGTTTAATAGCACCGTTTAGGAGCCAGGGAAGTCTAAGTATAGTGATTCTCAAACTCTTCTGGATCAGTGCCCAATTCAAAATCTGGAAAGCCCACCTTCCATCTGACCACTTAAATGGCAGTCATTCAGCTGAAGTTATGGGATTTTGTAGTTACATTTTGTATCTCCAAGAACTCTTAAAGAAGCATTGTGTATATGATTGGTAAACAGCATGGTGGCACAGTAAGGCTAGGTCCTGGGGAATGGCCGCGTGGTCAGTGTCCCACTATGTGTTTATGCGGGTATAGCAACATCAGCTAGCATTATACGATCTGGCAAAAAAATGCATTAAACAATACAAACCCGAAAACTTTGGCGGACTATAGGGTACTAATTTAAACCTTCGTGTTCCTCGTTTCTGGCGGACTCCGTGTTTTAATCAACATAGCTTAAAACATTAAAGATGGAGTGCCACAATTTTGTATTTTTCCAGTTTTTCATGTGTCTATGGGGGGGACAGTACTTCATTAGACACCCTGGAGTTGTTTTTATGTGCAATGGTGTATTAACTTTGTATTTAGGGTTTCTTCCTGGAGGCTGAACCCTTGACAGTCAAACGGGCCAATGAAGTAAACAGTAATATAGTGACACCACACTATCAGCCCCTCCCCTAACCCCTCCCCCTTTATCATACAACTACAGCTGTGGGTGCGGCGGCTTCAGTTCAGGTGGATTCACCACCCATCACCACCCACCAGGCAAACCAGGCATACTTAATGAACTGGTGGGCGTGTCCACATAAAAGCATGATTTTAACAAATACTGTACACTTTTTGGAAAAAGGTCTTCCCCCTTATATTGTAATAATACCGGATGATCATGTTTTAGGGTGGAAAAAATGGTGGCACTCCCATCTTTAACACAATAATACATCATCCACAAATACAAAAACTATAATGTAAAATGTACAAAGGAGAAAAGGGAAAAACAGTGGTCTGGTCAGACGTTCAACGTGGGTGTGTTTTATTTTGATTTGTATTCTGCTCAAGCTAGCAGCGAACAATGGATAGATATTAGATAGTGTCTGTGTCTGACACAAAATGGTCAAAAAACACTATCCCCCCCCACCACTCCCCCTGCAGCTAGGTATCTTTTTTCCTCCCCCCCGCGCAGCTCTTCCCTTCGATGGCTTGCGTAGGAAGAGAGCTTTTTTTGTGCCTGGCCCAAGCCCCCGCCACCCCCACCCCAGAAACGTGCCTGCACAGCCGAGTATTATCATCTTACTTGAAATGTGATGTGATGTCTTCTTACCCCCCTCTATGTTTTATCTTTTTCTTTTTCTATGATGCAAGAAAGATGTATTTGGCGCTGCTCTGCGGCGACATGGGCATAAGGGCTATACGCTTGCATTGCGGGGCCTTTTGTCTAAGACAAACGTCTTCCTCGGGAGACAAATAACAAAGAACCTTGAACCTTGAATGGTTGTTGTGAAAAATACAGCAATGAAGTTCCCTGATCTCCTGGTTCTGTCATTTTGTATCAGCTTGATAACCAATTCAATGTATCACTGCATCCTGCATGAACACGCACACACGCACGCACGCACGCAATGTATTGTAAGCAAAGAGCACTTGATGCTATTGACCTTGGCAAAGTGAAACTCATAAAGTAAGATACTGTAGGAATAATAATGATGAGACCTGAGATGAGCTTGATGTCTCTCCCACTCAGTGAATACATAAATGCATAAATACAGAGATCAGAGCTACTGCCACTATGACAACACCTTTTGATGGGCTGTTATTAACCGTGTGTGTGTGTGTGTGTGTGTGTGTGTGTGTGTGTGTGTGTGTGTGTGTGTGTGTGTGTGTGTACACTGTACAGTATTACTAGGCGAGGGCCTTACAGTATGTCCCCATAAGTAATGTCCCTCACAAGAGACATTAGAGTAAAGTAGTTAAAGGGACACTTCACCCTTTTTGCAAAAAGATATATGTTAATGACGTTTAGAATCTTTAGATCACTTTCCTGGGGGTATTTATGTGTGTAATATGTGGTTTTAGATATTTTAGATTGTAGCAGTGAGCCTGTTGTCTCTGATGTCATGGAAACTGGTCTCACTACCTTCCTGGACTACAATTCCCATAATTATTTGGTGCACTGCTCCTCCTTGTAGATATGGGGGAGAGCTGTCTTACTGAGACAACATGTAGTCCAGGAAGGTAGTGAGACCAGTGTCCATGACATCAGAGACAACAGGCTCACTGCTACAATCTAAAATATCTAAAACCACATATTACACACATAAAGACCCCCAGGAAAGTGTTCTAAAGCTCCTAAACGTCATTAACATATATCTTTTTGCAAAAAGGGTAAAGTGTCCCTTTAAGTAGCAGTTGCACACAGGTGCGTTCGGCCGAATATCGGAGCAAATTACGGACGACGTAAAAAAACACGATCAACCTCACTTTATGTCAAATGACGTTTTCACACTGCCACCGAATATTTCGTCTGTATAACGTTTTTTGTAACCGGGGGGTGGATTTTATCCGTTTTCTGCAGCTGTCTAGTGGGGTGCTGGTGACAGGCTGACAGCTAGTGATACCGTAGGAGAGATAACCTACCGTACTATCATATCGTATCATATCGTATCATTTGATGTGTTTAATTCGCTGTTGTTGTTGATGTTTATTATGAAAGTCCACTTTTGTCGCGGACATCGTGGTCGAGGCGGACGCGTTATGATGTGCGCATGCAGCACAACTCGATTTGTGTGTGCTCTCACTCGCACTGATCCACACAGCACAGACACAGAACACACCAAAAACACGGAGGTAAATGTGTTGTTTGATTGAGCATAACGTGCCACCAAAAAAATTGCTTCCCATAGCTTATTAATTTTGTGTCGAGGATCGATGTGCGATCCGACAAAACACCATCTCCCAACTGCCAAAAGCAGACTGCGTTCCGCTGCGCTTTGGCTGCTGCCTGCTGGATGCATGGGGTTGGGCTACTTGAGGGGGTGATTTCACCCGTGTGCCTTCTCAAGTGAAGCCTGCCTTTAATATACTTCGTCATACGATGTGTTTATACGTACTGAAAATAGCTGATTGAGCTCACACCGTGTCGCGTCAACACTTTGTGAGCTTTTTAGATCTATTTTAGATTTCCAGCACACGGAAATATGCAAACGGAAGTATAGACGTGAGTCTATGCATCAGCAACTTATTGGAGAAAAAAAATAAAACTACAAGGAACTAAACTAGTTCATATTTGGAACCATGAACTTTGAATTCACTTTGAAACTGAACTAGTTGGAGACCTGTTGGGAATTCATGATTACATGAATCACCCATGCAGCCCAGTCCCAATGTTTGTAAACAAATAATTGGTCTATTCAATTCAAAAGGCTCTGGTCAGGCTCTGCCAGTGGGCCTAATGAGGCCAACTCCTTTCACCTGGGCCAGGCTCTGCCAGTGGGCCTAATGAGGCCAACTCCTTTCATTTCCAGCCTCTGCCTCAGCCAATTGAGGCTTAACCAATCAGGCTCTGCCAGTGGGCCGAATAGATTGAAGTACACTTTTCAAGTTTGCAGTATTCACACACAGGCACACAGACAGATCTCCATGTACACCGGCTGACAGTTAAAGCGGGTGCTATGACAACGTATATCATTAGGTTCCCAAGTTGCATCGTTAGTTGTTACCAAGTACGCTTATGTAAGTCTACATGAGTACTTTATGTAGACATAGATAGTATTTTAGACAGACTTATAGCTTGTTACGTAGACAGCACTAGAATTGCATTTTATGTAGTCATAGCACTTAATAGTACACACACACACACCTTAACTTAAAAAAACTTAACTTAAAAAAAACGTAACTTAAAAAAAATCTTTAAAAACCCCAAATATGTACGAGCTGCGTTCGCCTCCCGCGTTTGCGCGTCTTACTTGTATAGTATAGTATGTATAGCTGACATAGATACTCCACTGTATACGTTCTTAGTTTATACACGATTCATGATAACTACTTTTTATATATGTGATGTATTCCCATGCTTTTGTTTTTGCTTAATGTAAGTCGCTCTGGATCAAGAGCGTCTGCTAAATGCCTACATTGTAAATTGTAAATGAACCCCCCCCAGATTTTGCAGTGTACTTTCAGATCTCTCAAGGCAAGAGAGAGAGAACCTGAAGCTAATGTGGAAGTGTGCGTGACTGTACTTGAATTCATTTTATCTTGGTACGCTAATAAGCCTACAGATGTGTGTGTGTGTGTGTGTGTGTGTGTGTGTGTGTGTGTGTGTGTGTGTGTGTGTGTGTGTGTGTGTGTGTGTCAGGGAATTGATTTGGAATATACTTAACATTTTTTGTCCAAAAATAGGCAGCAGATTTTTGTTGCCTCACATGAATGCCTCTGAAATCTCCTTGGGAGATATACTATTTGGATGTAAAACCTGTTTCTGGTTGAAAAAGCTAAGCTGTGAGTCCAGAGAGACACTAAAAATAGAAGAAAAAATAAAAAGCATGTGTGTGAGGTTTCGGAACTGTAAGCCTTTACGGCTCTGGCTATGGCAACCTCCTCTCAGGGCATGGTGCTTTGGATAATGTGGAAGATTATACACAGTGATGTGACAAAATGACACCCCTGGAATCTGAACTGGCCACCCCAGGTGCCACCCATTACCTTGAACGAACCAGTGGTTCTCACACTGGGGTCCTTGGAGGGGTGTCAATGGACCTTATGTGTGCAACTCTGAGAATTATGGTGGACTTGAAACAGGCATGTCTACATAAGGGCTTGTGTGTGTGTGTGTGTGTGTGGGGGGGGGGGGGGGGGCAATAAGGGCTTATGTGGGGGGCAATAAGGGCTTGTGTGAGGGCAAATAAGGACTTATGTGTGGGGCAAATAAGGGCTTATGTGGGGGCCAATAAGTGCTTATGTGGGGGCCAATAAGTGCTTATGTGGGGGCCAATAAGTGCTTATGTGGGGGCCAATAAGTGCTTATGTGGGGGCCAATAAGTGCTTATGTGGGGGCCAATAAGGGCTTGTGTGGGGGGAAAATAAGGACTTATGTGGGGGGGCCAATAAGGGCTTGTGTGGGGGGCCAATAAGGGCTTGTGTGGGGGGCAAATAAGGACTTATGTGGGGGGCCAATAAGGGCTTGTGTGAGGGCCAATAAGGGCTTATGTGGGGGCCAATAAGTGCTTATGTGGGGGGGCCAATAAGGGCTTGTGTGGGGGGCAAATAAGGACTTATGTGGGGGGCCAATAAGGGCTTGTGTGAGGGCCAATAAGGGCTTGTGTGGGGGGCCAATAAGGGCTTGTGTGAGGGCCAATAAGGGCTTGTGTGGGGGGCAAATAAGTGCCATTGGCCCTTCAAGACGAACATTGACAAGTAATGATAATTCCACTATCATAATTAATTATCTTTTAATGTGCTGGCTGCCATCAGTCAGTTTTAGTTTCAGACTAATGAGAACATATTGCTTATTTTACTGTCCAATGACATGAAATCGCCACAAAAGCCAGAGAAGACGTAAAAATCACCCCAAACATGTTTGGAAATTAAATATCCCTTACTAATGTACTAATTACAGTACATACAAATGGATGTCATTTACTAGTATTGCTATAGTTATCTTAGCCGCGGGTGTGTGTTTTGACAGGATGTTGCGAGGGTTCCCTCTGAGTCAGTGTCATAGTGTGATGTCGTACCTGTGATGGCGTGGTGTGAGAAGGCCTCTACGTAGGTCAGGGTAGTTGTGAGGACAGTGTGATGTCATAGTGTCACAGTGTGATGTCGTACCTGTGATGGCGTGGTGTGAGAAGGCCTCTACGTAGGTCAGGTAGTTGTGAGGACAGTGTTTCTTCAGCCACTTGCACACGTCCTGCTGAGTCCACAGCACCACGGGCTTGGACAGGCTGGACAGGGTGGGGCTGGTGTGGTACACCGTCAGAGCTTCCCCCGGGTGCAGCTGGAACACACAGCAAGGACATTTACTTTCCCTTTTCTTCCTTTTTTTTTTTTTACGGTTTTGTACGTTTTTTTAAGTGGTGCAACCACTTCTACAACCAGCTTGCAATGTCCGTGTACCTGTTTGTTTGTTTGTCTGTTTGTGTACGTCAATGAGCACGAGTATGTGACATATTCATAGCAGTAGGGGGCGCCAGAAACAGAGAGAGGGGTAGTGCTGTGTCTCTGAGAGAGAGAGAGAGAGAGAGAGAGAGAGAGAGAGAGAGAGAGAGAGGGGAGTTGCACCACTTGGTTCACACAGGTGTGATTTTTTATTTACATATTTTTTTCTGTCTTTGCTTGTTCAACCCGTGGGCCATTTAAGGTTGGGAGTAGGAGATTATTATTATTTTTTTAAACTAGACTAGCGGGACAAATAAGAACCCCTTGTTGAGCAGTTGAAATATGTACCGTACTAGAGTGGTCAAATGGTTGTAGTATTGTGCAGCTGACATGAATATAAAATAAAATAAAAAGATAGATTTTGTGTAACAATGATAACAGTTAGTTAGATCCATGCCACTGCTTTTGATACCCCCCCCGCCCCCACTGGTCAATAACCCATTCTGACCGGGAACCCATTTTGGTGTTAGCATCATGTTATGCTTTAGCTGTTGAAAAATAGCAGATCTACAAGCTCGTAGCGCGCCACCGAGTGGCGCGCTACGAGCTTGTAGGTCTGCTATTTTTTGAAAAATCGAAGAACGACTGACATTTTTAGAATCTGATCTCAGGTCAGAATGGGTTCATCAGACCAGTGTGTGTCCAGTGGAAAACTCGTATGAATCTGATCTCAGGTCAGAATGGGTTAATTTGTATTTGTGTATATACAGCGGTGTCACTTGCAAAAGAGAACTGATCTATACAAGTTATGCAGTGCATTTTCAGATCAGTTCTATTCGTCAAGCGCGTGTCTGTGCGAGTGTGCGTGTGTGCGTGTGTGCATGCTTGTGTAAGTAAGTAAGTAAGTCAGGGCCAAATTATAGCCATTGTGCCGGTGGGGCTGTGGCCCAGGGCCCCTTCAGAGAAAGTGGACTGCTCGGCACTGGGTTTGAGGCCCTGAAAAGGGCCCTGCTTCTGGGGACCATCATTGGTCGATTGTGTTCAATTTAAGTAAAAAAGATGATTTAAAAAATCCCCTGAAAAACCTGAACATTTCGTGCGCACATACTGGCCCCGCAGCCCTCGTGGGAGTTAATCCGTCCCTGAAGTAAGTAAGTAAGTATAAGTAAGTAGCATGGCTCAAATGGGTTTAGAGCTTTTTGCAAACATTCGTGGCTGTAACTGACCTGAATTGCTGTGTATGGTTTTCTCATTGATGTGAAAATGAGCTGAAATGAAGCATTCTAATGCCATCATTTTGCATGGAATCCCTTCTGGTGGGCTTGTTATAAGTTGCTAATTAATACAAGGGAGAGGAGAGGCATATTATGCTGATGGAACGGTGCACTGCTGTGGAATGCACTACCTGGGGCCAGCATTATATGTCCTATTAAACTATATATATATCACAATTTAGAATGAAAGAATGCATTTGCATGAGTTACCTTTAAACCACCTTTCTTCTTGAAAAGAATCTTCAAAGTGTGACTCCAAACACGGAAAAAAAAAGTAGCCCGCAGTAAAGGCTTAATTTAAACGTCGTCGTGCGACGTCGTCACGCTCGGAATTTAGCCGATCAACAAGCCCACAGCGCGTGGCTTCCGTGACACGCTGTGAGCTTGTAGATCAGCTGTTTTGGGTTTATGCAACACTGTCTTATGGTGAAGTATGGAGGCTTAGCGGCTTCATAAGAGGTTGATGCAAACCAACATCAAAGGGGAGGGTAAAGCTGTATTATGGCTGCATGCGCTGCTTGCTGAAAATAACAGATCTTTGAGCTAGTGGAAAAAAGGAATTAACTGCATAAAATGAGTTATTTATGCAGTGAGGCATATAAATTAAGGCTTAAGGTGGAAAAAAAGTATAATAGCAGCAAAAATTAAAATGTCTAATTAAAAAAGTTTTTTCTTTCCCACATCTCAGGTGCAGCTACAGGAGATATGGAGCCGAATGAACACTTTAACTTGGAATACTTTGTGAGGGTATAAATGTACATTGTGAGACTACAAAAGTACTTTGTGAGAGTGCAAATGTAGTTTGTGAGAGTACAATGTACTTTGTACACTCTCTGAGTTAAACCAACACTTTACTGTGTTGCGATAAGAGCAGATGAAACTATTTTGTGTCAAGGGGGGGGGGGGGCGCGGACCCCCGTCTGAAAATGTTTTCTGCCAGGGAGACCCCAAGATTTCTGTTCTGTTCTAGTTCTGTTCCGTTTCTTTCCTTCAAAAATAGCAGATCTACAAGCTCATAACGCAGCACAAAGTGATGTGCTATGAGTTTATATATCTGTTTTTTTTTGAGTGGTGCAACCACTCCTACAACCAGCAATGTCCGTGTATGTACCTGTTTGTGTACCTGTTTCTATACCTGGATGAGCACGAGTATGTGACTTATTTATACCAGTAGGGGGCTCCAGAAAAAGAGAGAGGGTGTGTCTCTAATGAGAGAGAGAGAGAGAGAGAGAGAGAGGGGGGGGGGGGGGGGGAATTGCACCACTCAGTTCACACGTGTGTGATTTTTTAATATAAAATATGGTTAAAGTGGTTGAAATGATCGTGATGCTATATTAACCCATTTTGTGGGGACCCCCTGGTAACCCTCCAAGGTCCTGGGGGTCCCCGGACCCCTGCTGTAGATAACAGAGAGACATAAAGTATAGTACAGTATAGAGACAGAGAGATCTGTATCTCTATCAAAAATAATGAAACACGTATACGTACAGCAAGCACATAACCTTTTTGAGGTGCTGTGATATAAATGATTATACAGAAAATGTATAAAATCCTGCACAGTAATAATTATGTTCCAATACAATTTATTTCGTTAAGGTCAAACCATTTGACCTGACAAAGAAAGAGCCTAAAGGTCATTACACACTGGCGAATTAGCGACGCGATGCGAATAAGCCATCTGAAAATGCGAAATATTGCATGTTGCAGTTCGCCTGCGAATCTCTGCAAAATATGACACCAGAGCGAACAGATAAAGAGCGAAAAACGGTCGCATTTTCGCACATTCGCCACTGATGTGGAAGCTTGCATGGACTTCAATTGTTTTTTTTTTTAATGCGAAATATTCGCACGAATATATCGCGTCGCCAATTCGCCAG
>NC_137866.1:44520447-44570447 GCF_963924005.1 Protomyctophum bolini
CAGTGGAAACATTCGTATGAATCTGATCTCAGGTCAGAATGGGTTAATGTCCAATGTTCTCTTTCCTCTCGTCGGTCTCCATGTTCGACATATTTACATATTGTGTAGCCAGGGCTATAGGCCTGTCATAATTATTACATTTTCCAACAAAAAATGTATAAATAGCAGACGAGACGACAGAGAATCTAGGTTGTATTGTCAAGAGGAAGTTGCGACACATAAGACTCAACAATAGAAATTAATTTACGGCTGTTCATCAAAGCAAACCTGGGCTTCCATAACACCTCAAAAGTGACAAAGGCTGATCACCTCCATGATGAAATAATTTGTTCAAAAGTAGCCCAGACCAAGTATTGACTGCATATTAGAGACCTGCGGATGGCGGATTTAGCTGTGTTTTTTTTTACCACAGGTAACCGCAGTTGGCGGATGGCGCGGTTAATTTTTTATAGGATGATATAATTAATGTGGTTGGATAACGGGTGAGTTGGGTTATGAGTTGTGCCCTCATATTTTCAATTTCCATTGAATTTGTGGTTGCGGGTGACAAAAAAAAAACTCCATCCGCAGGTCTCTATACTGCATATATTAATATACTGTTCAGATGGTCGACATTTCTCGATTAAAACAATTTTATTTTTGTGATCGTGTAAAATATTCTAATATTTTGAGATGGGATTATTTGATTTTCATGATTAAAACAATAAAGGTTTTAAATACTTCACTTTATGCGCAATGCATTGAGAACATAATCTAGTAATATATATATATATATATATATATAGCTGGCATAATAATACCTCCGCCCTTCAAGAGACTAAAAATGAAGTCAGCATCCCTCCCTATATACTGTTGACCAGTCCACTATAGCTGAGGGAGGCGGTTCTGCTTCACGACTCTTAATTGAACACAACTTCATCTCCTCGCTCTGGCGTGCACACACACACACACACACACTGCACAGCACACACACACACACACACACACACACACACACACATGCCGGCGTGTGCACGACGTAGACCTGCTAATTACGCACACACATTTTCTCTCCCTATACTCAATAAAGCTATAGCTAGCAGAGGCACTATTTTCAATAACCCCAAATGTACCGGCGCTCTCTCTCTCTGTCTCTCTCTCTGTCTCTCTCTCTCCTGCATGATTGATCGTGCATTATGAGCGAAAAACACAATGAAGGAAAAAGTTATTCAGTTCCCCGGTTTGAGCCTGCCATGGCTGTTGTCTCTATCTGCACTGAAACAGTTGCTCTGACCAGTGGCGGAAAAAAGTACTCACGTGTTTTACTTTGTAAGTATAAAAGTACAGAATTCAAGTACAAGTATAGTATTGGCATCAAAATGTATACTTTGTACCCATTTAGGCCTGAAGTCGGAAGAAAAAAAATATATATATATACCTATTCAAAGATTTGTGCTACATTTTTTACGATTTTTCAAAAATAGCAGACCTACAAGCTACGAGCTTGTAGATCTGCTATTTTTAAATGGGTTCAAGAAAATGCTATTTGTAAATGGGTTAAAGTACCAAAAGTGGTTAATGTACGTTTTGTAATAATCTAAAATCTACAAAGTGACTAGTAATTCTAGTGGAAACTGTACAAGTACAATATTTGCCTCTGAGATGTATAGTGGAGTACGTAGTAGGTCAAAGTTTTTGAAATACTCCAGTGAAGTACAAATAACTCAAACTACAGTACAGTATACTGTACTTGGCTCTGACCGAGCTATAGTGTTTTGTTTTTGACTCTCCGTCATGTTTTTTGTACAGTTCTTCAATGCTGACATGAAGCAAATACATTTGGGAGCAATTATTATTATATGACAGCATGCCGGGGAGGTAGACGGTGACAAGTGGGAGTCATGTCAGGAGGGAGTCAGGAGGGAGGGAAGGAAACGGAGAACTCAAGTACCTTCACAGAGAAGCAGAGAAGTTAAGACCTGGCTTTTGTTACACAGATCTGATCTTTAGGACGTGACTGTCCAGACTGTCCACACACAGTTATATTTCCACTGATGAGAACTGTCACAAAATGTGGACAAGGAGTTGCAGCAGGACTCAAATGCAGAACGAACGACCAGGCACACAGGCAGAGCAGCTATAATATTCAAGGGGGTTTTTACTCTCAAAACGCAATAACGCACACTGGGGAAATCACATGGAACCGAATACTCAACGGACTTGGAATAACTAGGAAATACACGAGGAAACTGACCACGTTATTCGCGGCGATGAACTGAGGCATAAATATAGACTATAAGGACTACAGGTGAACTGAAACAATCAACACTGAGACTGAACTTATATTACGATAATATATATATATATATATATATTACTACGAGGTCACAATGTGGCATTATGCGTATATCAGTTGTTTTCAGCAAGTGACACTGCTGCTAGACACAAAGTACACTGTAAATCATAATTCAATCTTCACTATCCCAAGTGTCCCCTGTGACTGAGAGTCAGACTTTAATTTTAATCATATTCCACAAACCACTTAGGAATTGGGGTTCAAAATCTGATGATTGGCAAAAAAAAATCAATTTCCAACGTTGGTTTCTTTTGTTCTGTTTCAGTCTGATTCCAAATATGGATATAGTAGACAAAAAATAATGGGTTTGGGGCGGGCTGCCAATCTGAAACGTATAGCCCCAGAGACAGACAGACAGACAGACAGACAGACAAAGTGCCAAAGAACAAGATGGCATGTTGGGGGGGGGGGGGGGGGGCTACATGGTTAATTTGACTCTGGCTCACATCTCTGCGTGAGTAATGGCCTTCATCATGGAGCGCCCAGACAAGACAGGAAATGGAAAAGACGGCTGAGTCCCCTGTCCAATTCTCTCTCCGTCCCTGCATGGTCTCTCTACCTTCCTCCCCCCCTCCCCCCCTCTCCATGTTCTCTAACCATCCATCAGGCTCTATCTCTGCTGGCCAGCTCTGTCCCCCGACCGTGCACACTCCTGTCCCAACCCCCACCCCCGCACACAAGACCTACTTTCTGTCCTATATAAATCACGGATTCTCAAACCTTTTATCTATAGGACCCCCAAATTGACATATACCGTACTGTACTGTATCTGGCCGTTGACCCCCATCATTCTGAACATGTTTGGTGCTATAGGGACTCAAATCAAAACACTTTCAAGCTCTCTGTGAGCCCATGCCGGGTCAGGGACACAAAAGTATACCCCCAAAATATGGTACTTTTAGGTAATTATTTTAGGTAATTATAGCAATTATAACATTTGAGAACCAATGCTATACTATAGGAGGCGCTCCCTCATTCAATACTATATGCATGACTCAGTGATTCTTATAGCAGTTGGACGTGCGTTCCTCCCCCGCCTCACCGTTCATTCCTCTGGCCCCCGCAGCCACGATGACCGCACGGCACCGAACTGGTATAAGAATCACTGTGTCACATGCTACACTATACATGGGAGAAAGGGGGGACAGACAGACGGACGGACATGCTACACTATACAGGGAGGAAGGGGGGACAGACAGACGGACAGCCAACTGGTATAAGAATCACTGTGTCGCATGCCGCAGTATACAGGGAGAAAGGGGGGACAGACAGACAGACGGATGGACGCATGCTGCAGTATACAGGGAGGAAGGGGGGGACAGACAGACGGATGGAGAGAAGGGGGGACAGACAGACGGATGGAGAGATGGACAGACAGAGAGATGGGGAGAAGGGGGGACAGACAGACGGATGGAGAGATGGGACAGACAGAGAGATGGGGAGAAGGGGGGACAGACAGACGGATGGAGAGATGGACAGACAGAGAGATGGGGAGAAGGGGGGACAGACAGACGGATGGAGAGATGGGACAGACAGAGAGATGGGGAGAAGGGGGGACAGACAGACGGATGGAGAGATGGACAGACAGAGAGATGGAGAGAAGGGGGGACAGACAGACGGATGGAGAGATGGGACAGACAGAGAGATGGGGAGAAGGGGGGACAGACAGACGGATGGAGAGATGGACAGACAGAGAGATGGAGAGAAGGGGGGACAGACAGACGGATGGAGAGATGGACAGACAGAGAGACGGAGAGAAGGGGGGACAGACAGACGGATGGAGAGATGGACAGACAGAGAGATGGAGAGAAGGGGGGACAGACAGACGGATGGAGAGATGGGACAGACAGAGAGATGGGGAGAAGGGGGGACAGACAGACGGATGGAGAGATGGACAGACAGAGAGATGGAGAGAAGGGGGGACAGACAGACGGATGGAGAGATGGACAGACAGAGAGACGGAGAGAAGGGGGGACAGACAGACGGATGGAGAGATGGACAGACAGAGAGACGGAGAGAAGGGGGGACAGACAGACGGATGGAGAGATGGGACAGACAGAGAGATGGAGAGATGGAAGAAGACAACACAGGGGAGCAGAGAGACAGATGTTATGTATGGAGTGAGGAGGAAGTGGGGAATATAGAGGAAGTGGGTAACAACAAGTGTGCTGTTGACACACTGAAGGCTGATGCATAGTAATTGCAGGGACATTGAGCGGAAGGAAGTCTGAAGCTGTTTTAATCAGACCATTATGGATTCAGCAAGCAAAGAAGAAAATGAGCAGGTCTATTTAGCAAGAGCAAAAACATTGTCTGACTAAATAATATCTATATTGGAATTGGGATTGGAACAGAGTTTCCCCCCCCCCCCTCTCCTGGAAAAGTAATTGTTTTAGACATGCCAGGTTTCCAAGTGGCTGTGGCACTTTTCATTACTAATCGAAATAGACTGTTGACTTTGTTTATATACTCTCATGCTGGCAGAGGATTTGGGGAAGAATAAAAAATATCCACAACCATAATCTGTACGGTATAGTCACAGATTCCCTACCCTTCTTCAAAACCAACATAAAAGAGCAGCTGCAATGTCTGCAGTTTATAACTGGACCTGGACAAGTCTTCTAGCATGCCGAAATAAATGACTCTGGGAGTCATTTATTTCGGCATGCTAGAAGACTTGTCCACTGCCCACTGTTTCCGTGCTCGGACGCCGGACACAGCCAGGGACACAGCCAGGGACACACATTTCTGGGCAATGGAGTGGCCGCACCACTCAAAAAAATAATAATATATATATACATTTTGGAGTTGGCTGGTTTCTGCCTGACAGCAGAGATTATTCAAGTTACATGGAAATGACCTAAAAATGAGACGTTCTGATAAGGCTGTACGGGGTATAGCAGAATGAAGCAGAAACATCCATCCATCCATCTTCAGCCGCTTATCCGTAGTCGGGTCGCGGGGGCAACAGCTCCACCATGAGGCAGAAGCAGTTGTACATAAATGTACATTATCATGATGCATATAGCATTCCAAACCAACTAGATTTGCAATACTATGGAATCCCCTCTACTATAAACAATTACATTAAATGTATACGGATCATCCGTATGAATTAAAGGTATACAGATCACCTGTGTATACTGTACATTTAATTTAATATTAGACCCTAACGATATATCATATATACAGTTTACCACGGAGGTCCTTCCACTCCTGACATCACAGCCTGAATCGGGAGGGACTAAGCTTTTCATAGACCGATTTCCGAAATGTAGATAACATTATTTTGCTCATGCGAATGCCGAATTATAACATAGCATAACGTGTTTTTTCCCTTGTATTATTAAAATTTCCAGCATTGACAATGATTTCCCGGGCCTGTCTTTGTCTTTAAGAAAAAGAGCAGATGGATGTCATGCATTTCTCATTAAACCCCAGCCTCTAGAGTGCTAATAACGCCACAGGCACTAGTTTTTTATCCCACCTTGATTACTGCTCACAGCAGTATGGTCGGATTGCAGCCAAAACAGAAATGTCTGTCTGAGCTCCAAATAGCTCAGAATAAAAGCCTGCAAGGTGTGCACTGCACTAGCTGCCCTGTCGTGTCTGTTGGAGCCAAGCAATGTAATGGCTTTCTTTAAGGAATAGATGTTGTCGTAAACAAAGCAAATTGCCTGTACTCACAACAAATAAATGATGTGCAGAGATCAACGTGGACACGTTATTATAGGACTAGTAGGAGAGTGAACTCCCAGAGAACTGCAGGTTCTGCTGCCACTCGTATTTCTTTTAAAAACACAACTAAAGACTTTTCTGTTTGCCAACGCCATTGATTGAGTTTACCTTTCTTTTTCTCTCTTTTCTACTTCTGCACTGAAATTGTTCTGTTATTTATTTATTTTAGTGATTTCACTCAAAAAACCTTAGGTTTCGTTTTTGGCTGTGGGACCTAAGCCTTCGTACAATCAGGATAGAGAGTCAATAACGAAACCTAAGGTTTTTTGACCCCCAAGGGGTTAACTGGGGACAGGGAGGAACTATTTATATGGTCAGCACACTCTATAGTAGAGAGGATTATCACAACAAAACAAAAAAATAAGTGATATTTGAATTAAGTGAAATCACTTAATCTACCTTTAAGCGTCCTCCATCATTATAGCATTGTGTATCCTTTGCTTGATGCTCTGTCTAAAGCACAGTGAACTCATTGCCTTGTTGTTGAAAAGTGCCTTGCCTGCCTTGCCTATAGTTCAGTGGCTGTCAAAGTGCATGGGCCCTGGTGGTGACCCCCAGCAAAATGAGTTAAAGTGGCAAATCTGTTTAACCATTTTTACCCTAATCCTAACCACCTTAAATCTTTACTATTAGTCAGCTGTCAGAAAAGCGCTGATATTAAAAAAAGAAATGATCTACAAGCTCGTGACATGACAATGTGATGCGTTGCAAGCTTGTAGATCTGCTAATTCTACAGGATTTGGACAAATCTGGACAAATCTGAAACAGTCACACAAAAGCATCACGGTAATAGTTACGTTTCCACCCCGACGGAGACAATATTGTTTATGTGTTAAATGTCTTGGTGTATATTATGTAACATTTTCGTAGCGTATAAGTAAACTGTATTTACTCACTGCATGGGGGTGTATGGAAGAGTAGCTATAGCTACTATACCTTTTTGGCAGAAATAAGTAGCCTATAATTTAACAAAGAAGACATTTTGTACTCAACTCATCCTCCACTATACTATACTTACACTATAGCTCTCCTAAAACACAACCTTGAACTCGAAGTAACTTCTCGTCCTTGTTTGTGTGTGCGAGTGTGTGAGCGTGTGTGTTTTTTTTGTTTATTTTAATGTGTTTATAAAGTGAGAGCGTGCACACTTGGCTTTGTGCAGCACGCACCTGCACTCGTACCCCATGTGGAGCTGAATCAGGGATTAGCTGATGCAGAGTCGTCGGGGGGAGGAAAGCGTAGCTAGCGAGGACTCCATAAACCTCGACCCCTGTGACCGATAAGAGCTCAGCCTCTGCCCCGCTATAGCTGGCCCCGCTGATCAAAGAAGACGCTCAGCCTATTAGCAAAACATTGCATTATCGTTGTTGTCGGGCGGAAACCTCTTAACTTTTTGAGTAAATTGTGCTCATTATGCAGAAAGGGCTATATTTCATAACCATTATTAGGGCCCGAGCATTGCACAGTTGCACATTATAGTGCGAGCCCTATTGAAATCGCAAAGACTTTTCTTTGTTTATTATTCCCCACAAATGAATCGCGTTTTTGAGGCCGCTAAACGTCCTCGAAAAAGGTGGGGAAACTTTGCACACACATCACAAGTGGCTATACAGTAAGTTAGCCCTAACCCCGTGTTCTGATTGGTCGATATTTTGATAGTTTGTCCTATAACATTTCAACGGTTTGTCATACTAGACTTTTTGAGTCACGTCACTTGATTCGATTGAAAGTCCTTGTCCATGATTGGGGTCAATTATCCCCACCCCCTATTCTGATTGGTCTATATATATATGTCACAGTTTCCATCATACACCATAACTTTTTAGTTTTAAACAGTTTGTCGTAGCGTTATGAGTCGCCTCACTGGACTCGGTTGAACATCCTTGTCCTTCATTAGAGTTACTTAGCTCTGCTCTCAGTTCTTTGGCTTGGTTTGATTTGATTTATTTAGCTGTACAGCATGCACAGACAGACGCGCGAGGGCCCCGGTCATCGCTGCTTGCAGCTTTAATTACTGGATTGTAATTAGTAATGCATTGATGTCTTCTTCCCTTTACAGCTGGTAGGGGGGGGGGGGGGGGATTTTAACCCATTCTGACCGGGAACCCGTTTTGGTGTTAGCATCATGTTATGCTTTAGCTATTGAAAAATAGCAGATCTACAAGCTCATAGCGCGCCACCGAGTGGCGCGCTACGAGCTTGTAGGTCTGCTATTTTTGAAAAATCGAAGAGCGACTGACATTTTTTAGAATCTGATCTCGGGTCAGAATGGGTTCATCAGACCAGTGTGTGTCCAGTGGAAACCTCGTATGAATCTGATCTCAGGTCAGAATGGGTTAATTACTTCATGAGCTGCTGGGTAGCTTAACCTACAGTATAATAACACGTCATCATGTATCAGTTAATGTATGATTTGTATTCATCTAAATCTGCAAAGTAACTACAGGTAGTGACTATTCCTAAAGCTGTCAAGTAACTTTAGTGGACTAGAAAAGTACAATATATTCTTCTGCATATTATTATAGTGAGTATGTGCAAAAAAAAAAATACTTGAGTACTTTAGAAATAGAATTACGTGTCTGCATCCGTCGCATGTGAATGTGACGTGCAGCTGTTTTAAGTGCACGAATGTACTGAGTGTTAATGCATGTACTGTATGTATACAGTATGCACGCCTGCATCATGAATGTGTATGTAGATGAGGCTAATTAAATAGTAATGTAACAGTGTCTGGCACTGTTCTCTCTGTCATCCATAACTACATCTCTCTGGGTCACTCACTCATATTACTTCTGCTTTACTGCATTGGCTATCCGGTTGTTTTTAGGATTGATTGTAAAATTCTTTAAAGCTCTCAATGGTCTCGCACCTTCCTACCTATTATGCCTGCCTAAATATGTCCCAAACATACCCTCAGGTCTTCCACTGCTGGCCTGCTCGCTGTGCATAAAGAAATGGCAACAAAAAAACTCCGTGAAGCTGCTTTCTGCTTCTACGGGCCGACGGCATGGAAGAAACTCCCACTGTATACCTTCGACAGGCAGCCTCTGTAGACATTTTTAAAGCACAGCTCAAGACCTACTTCTCACTCTTAGTATTGATCTTTTAAATTCCTTGTTATTCATGTCCTCACTGTATCTAATTACTGCTATTATTTTAATGTTCATGCCTTGCTTTTCTTTCTCCATTGCTCTGTAGAGCACTTTGAGTTGCATTTCATGTCATGAAAGGTGCTATTTATTATTATTACATAATTGTTGGTACAGACAAACAAGCTTGTTTACTATGACAAATATTCATAAAGAAAGCCACTAAATTGCATGTCCACGCCTCCTCTACTCTGAGCCATGAGACTGGCATGTCTGTCTGTCTGTCTGTCTGTCTGTCTGTCTGTCTGTCTGTCTGTCTGTCTGTCTGTCTGTCTGTCTGTCTGTCTGTCTGTCTGTCTGTCTGTCTGTCTGTCTGTCTGTCTGTCCGTCCGTCCGTCTCGTTTTCACTCTCTCTGTCTCTCCTGCTTTCACTCTCTCCCGTGCGAGTCATTATTCCATCAGGTCGTTAATCCATCTCCCTCTCGGCCCCGAGAGACCCTGACGGGGCACCTGGCACCAAATCCTTCATAACCCCCCTTCATCTGGACACACGATCCTTCATAACACCCCTCCATGTGAGCACACAATCCTTCATAATATCTCCTTCACACCTCTCTCTCTCTCTCTCTCTCCCCTCATCGTCACACCTTTCATCTCTGCCTGCATTCTTCTCCTCTCACAGTAGCTCAGGAATCTTCAGCTTTTGTGCCTGACACTGCCTGCTGCATCATCGTGTGTGTGTGTGTGTGTGTGTGTGTGTGTGTGTGTGTGTATTGTATTGTGCATTGTGTATATTCCTGCACTATACCTGCATCGAGTGATCTTGGTACACAGAAGTTGATCTATTGAAGATTCTGACCTTCAAAGTACATAATTTCTGTTTTGATTGTATTGCTGTATTGTTGTATTGTTCTTTCTGCTTTGGCAATGTAAACGTATGTTTTCTCATGCCAATAAAGCCCTTTGAATTGAATTGAATTGTATTGTGTGTGTGTGTGTGTGTGTGTGTGTGTGTGTGTGTGTGTGTGTGTGTGTGTGTGTGTGTGTGTGTGTGTGTGTGTGTGTGTGTGTGTGTGTGTGTGTGTGTGTGTGTGTGTGTGTGTAAACATCTTGTGATCTGGTGGCTCTCAATGGGAAGAAGAAGAAGAAACACACCTGCGGCTCTTATTGGGACATTTCATTTTGCAACCAGATCTTGTTTTAATTGTGTTTTGAGTGCAGCAAATCATTATATGGTCATATAATTAAAAAAAACAACCCAGGAAAGTGTTTCTTGTCTCATACAAACATCATTAAAATAAGATTTGCAGGGACTGATCAGACTTGCGAGATATGGGGGAGCCATACCTTTGGTTGCTTTGAAGGCCATAAGATCAGAGATTTGCTTACTCTGTGCTGTGCGGGCCCCGGGAGCCAGAGGAGGGAGAGGAGAAAGGGGGCACCCGACATGTGAGAATTTTGGCTGCTTGAAGATCAAGTGAGCTGCGGCATTCTGGATCAATTGGAGAGGCTTAAGTGTGCACATTGCCTGTAGGCCAGTAAGTAAGTTCAATGTAACATCCTTAAGTGTTCATTTAAAGAAGCACTTTGCTCATTTTTCAACCTCATCTTCAAATAAAGCTTAATAAAGCTCATTATAAGATGACAAGTATTACTCTAGTCCAGTGATTCCTCAAACGTTTCAAGTAGAAACCCAAAAGAGTTTTGACCGGGACCCAAACTATAGTGAAAAGGTTGGTAATTGAAATCTTGTTTGAAATGGCCAAACCTGCTTGCTGACATGTCATTGGTAGGCAGTGGTGAAAAGTAACTACATCTACTCAAGTACTCTACTTAAGTACAATTTTGTAATACTTTACTGGAGTATTTCCACATTTCAATACTTCTACTCCATTACATGTCACTCAGAGGCAAATATTGTACTTTGACTCAACTACAATTATTTAAAAAATGTAGTTACTATAGTTACTTAAGTTTTGAAGATCTGAATCATTATTACAAAACATACATACTACACTAACTATTTGAGTACACGTACCAGGTGGTGTCTGAACTGTCCACAGCCCTCCTCTGAGAGTGAGTCTGATAATGAGCATTTAGTATATGAAGATAATACTGAAAATGGTGGTCCAAAAGTGCTCCTTAATCCTGAGATCAGATTCTAAAAATGTCTTCTATACATCCTGACAGTTTTCTGAAAAAGCTGATGTTTCTATGTCAGTCGTTCTTTGATTTTTCAAAAATAGCAGACCTACAAGCTCGTAGCGCGCCACTCGGTGGCGCGCTATGAGCTTGTAGATCTGCTATTTTTCAATAGCTAAAGCATAACATAATGCTAACACCAAAAGGGGTTCCCGCCCCAAAATGGGTTTTAAACACAGAGTCTACAAATGTGGCTACATGTGTAAACTGGAGTTATAAGTGGATAAATCATTAAGGATTTTACTGCATAATGTACCCGCTTTCCATGAATTCCACCATCTCTCTTTCTCTCCTCATTAATAAAAATAATGTTTTCAGCTGCTCTCAAGCATCGTAGATGTATATTCCTGTATCCTGATTGGCTGAGATGGCACGTAATATTTTTTAATAACATGGATCTAAAACTGTTACTGGTAATATTTACATATAAAGTAATGTAATGCGGCCTGTGCGTACATCAGAGATCTCCGGAAAACATGGTTATGTCAGCGGATCCTGCAGCATTTTCCTTGTGGGATCAATTAAGTTCTCTCCTACATCCACAGTGGATACAGGATAATATATCTTATATCCAGTATAATTTAGCGGGGCGGGCTGATTTGTGTCATAATATGTTTCCTATTTAATCTCTATCGGGTGGAAACCTCATGTGTCCAAAAACCGTTACTTTTCAGGATTTAAAATTCAAAACGCATAAAAAGTAGTCCGTCCTGGACCGTGGCTGGTATATAACCCTGCAGTCTGGCAGTGTGCCGCGGGTTCGACTCCCGATCCCGACGGCCCCTTTACTGCATGTCTCTCTCCCCATTTCCTGTCTGTCCCTCTATAAAACATATAAAATAAAATAAAACATTTAAAAAAAGGACGGTTAGCTCAACCATCTGGACACCTAGGCTGCCGAGCCAGCCTGACGGCGTGCCGCGGGCTCCACTCCCCATCCCGACGGCCCTAGCCGTGTGTCTTCCCCAACCGTCTCTCTATACCCCGTTTCCTGTCAGACTATACTTTCATCCTATCAATAAAGGCAGAAAAAGCCCAAAGAATATCTTAAAAAAAAAAAAAAGTAGCAGATCCGCAAGCTCAAAACATCTTTATTATTTTTGGTTTATGGTTTTATTATCGTTGCTTTTGTTGTTGTTGTTGTCTTCTTTTGTGATGGAACCGGGGAGGGGGGGGGGGGGGGGGGTATATGTGAGGTTGTTTGTCTACCAAAATTGAAAATCCTATAAATAAAGTTTTTTTTTTTTAAATAAACGTGGCGCTTCGTGGGGCGCGCTTCAAGCTTGCGCATATGCTACTTTTGATGCTTTGTGCGACACTGTACTATGACAATTGGGCGTTAATTAAAAGAAAAAACGCAAATAGTTAGAATATGTAGATAGGGGATTTCTGCCCGACACCGTCACCGACGGTTATTAATTAACTTCGGATCAGTCGCGGGCGCGTCAAACAACAGTCTCTTCATCAAAGTCTGTGAATTCCAATACACTAGCTTTTTTTTTTTTTTTGCTTATCCGCTGGCATTGTCATGTCAACATTACATGTCTCCGCAGCAAGAGAGATGCTCATTACACGGTGCGTATAATCCGTGCGATCAGCGTAACATCATTGATTCTCTAAATCTCCCCACTGAGTTGCCGACAGTATCTTATCGCTCTGATAAACGAGCTCCCTCATCAGGGGACAGGACACGAATGATACGGCCCCCGCCTCGATATATACTTGACATAATTTGGCCCTTGGGGAAAACTGACTGGGGGAAAATCCTGCTGCTCTAGGCTTAATAAACAGGCAAACCCGAGAGCTGGTTTTGCAGCTTATTAAAAAGTTGTTTTCCCCCAACGCCCACCCCTGAAATATACTGCGAATGCTGTATCAATTACGTGAAATCATCGACAGTAACAACTAGGAAATTGTGTGGCTCTGGGGGAAACGGTGTCACTCAGGCTCCAATATGTCCAGAGCGTGGCGTCGGTCAGCTATATGACATATGGTTCTCAAAGTGGGGGTCCTGGGACCTCTGGGTGGTTCAAGGGGGTCCCCAGCGAAAGTAGTTAATATAGAGAGAGCATCACAATCATTTTAACAACTTCCATTTACATGTTGGCTAAAAACAGAATAGAAGATATGCCACACACACACACACACGCACGCACTGGCCTCAAATGCAGAGCCATGCCGGCCCGTAACACAAGTGGCAGTTGTTAATGAGAGCCTTTGGGTCTAATTAAAACACTGGGCTCTATCAGGCTCACAGTTGTCTACGTGTGGAGGAGGTTGTGTCCGACCCAACAGTATATCTCTAAGGCCTGTGTGTTTGTGTCAGCAGAGCAGAGCAGAGCAGGGCAGTGACTATCCATCCTGTAATGAGGAAGTGCAACACACTGACCGACCGTCGCCTGCATATTCAGCTTGGCTATTTAAACCAGGGCTATACAGTCATGACACTCAATCTGCAGTCCTCAATGGATTCAGGACTGGACACGGCCCCTGGCCTGGCCAGCCTTCACAAATGAGGCAATAGCCCAAGCCCACTGTGTGCTTGTGGAGAGGAGCAAACAATGGAACACATCAATGGAGTTTGTCCTCTCCA
Source organism: Protomyctophum bolini (assembly GCF_963924005.1). Classification (NCBI taxonomy): domain Eukaryota; kingdom Metazoa; phylum Chordata; class Actinopteri; order Myctophiformes; family Myctophidae; genus Protomyctophum; species Protomyctophum bolini. The sequence goes on from NC_137866.1 coordinate 44,534,405, forward strand.
AGGCCTGAAAGGGAGATTAGTCGCCCTCCGTACACAGCAGACCAGGAGGCAACAGCTTGACGTATTGGACTCTGCATTCGCTCAATAAATCTCATGTCTGACAGCAAAATCTTGCTATTTGTTCCAAAACAAGCTTTATACCCAAGTTGCTTACGTACATGTAACTGCTACTATAACATCGAAAGCATAATTCGTTTTGGAAGCTAGTTTTCGTAATGCAGTGTGACGAATGTTCTGTTCACAGGTCCTAAAGGTACTTTTGCCCATGCACATGAGCCAGTACCACGTCTCATCCAATTGAATTCACAATGTAGGCATTTGGGTGCGAGATTGAAAAAATCATAGGCATTATGATTCCATAATGCATGGACCTCTCTAGTCAGCAAACAGCAGAGTAAAGTCACATGAGTGCAGGGAGAATGAAGTAGACAGTATAGCATACCAGATACTGTATAAACACCAAAGCATCTGTCAAATCATCTCTAAAAACATTAGAACAAGTGTCCAAAACATATCTGCATCGTAAGCTACTCTCTATGGAACAAAGGTGACACATAAGGGCTGAGTGCTATAGAGGGTGAGGTGGTGTCTGAAGAGTCCAGTCTTCAGACTGCAGTGGAGTGAGTCTGCAGCTCTGTTCAATGGGGAGCTTATTACACTGTTTGGGAGCCAGGAGGGAGCAAGACACACACAGGCTCATGCACACTCGCACATAAAACACACACACAAAAAACACAAAAACACGCACGCACGCACGCAAATTAGGTTTGGTAAAAGCACAGTAGCCACTGTTTCTTCCCAAAATGCATCTCTCTCCCATTCCCACTACGTGAACAGCGATATGATCACTCTCACAACAACAGAGTGAAACACAGAGCACGTTGACAACACCCCGCCACCCTCGCCATCCCCGCCACCCCTGCCACCCCGGCCCACACCCCTGCCACCCCGCCCTGCTCTCCCCATCTGGACAATTACTGCAGCCAGCTGAGAGAGGGCACAGCGAGTGGTGCCTACTACACTATATGACCCATCATCCTCTAACTGTACAACATTTATATATCGTTGGGCAGAAACCTCAAATCTCCATATTCTAGCTTTTTGTGTTTTTTCAACTTCCGGCTTTATCATTCGTCACACAAAAGCATCAAAAGTAGCAGATGCGCTTGAAAGACGCGCTTGAAAAATACTTGAAATTAAATAAAAAATATTAAAACATCTACAAGCTCACAAGATGTGATGCATTCTGAGCTTATATAGACTTTTTTTTGGGGGGAGGCTTTGTACTTTCATGACATCCGTGCAGAGTGAAACACTGAGTATCATTTTTTTTTTTACATTCTCAGACTTAAATGAACACTGACGTCTTACTGTATAACATCTCTGCCTGTCTCCTCTGACTGTCCATCAGTGCACGTTCATGAAAGATTCATACCTATAGTTCTTTAGACGACTGGTTCTCAATGTCGGGTCCGGTGAGTCGGCAACCATCGGCGGTACCAAATGGACCCGTTACTTACAGGTCTGTTAACTGCGAGAGTGTAACAACTGTAAACGCTGCGGTGTTAAAAGCAATATGGCTGCTGTGACCCCGAGCATTGAAACTACAGAGCTTACATAACTCCAGTCCAGATGTGTTGTGATATTTGCGATACTGTAGCTTATTTTGCGTGTTAACAACAGCACCTCTCTACAAGACATAGGAAAAAAAAGCCTGAAGGCCATATGTACAGTGTGTGAGGGTATGTGTGTGTGTGTGTGTGTGTGTGTGTGTGCGTGTGTGCACGTGTGTGTGTGTGTGTGTGTGTGTGTGTGTGTGTGTGTGTGTGCGTGCGTGCGTGTTAATAACGCGTGTGATTTCAGCCTTGTTTAATTGCAGTGGAAGGTTCCCCAGGCTGTGCCTTCTATGGGAAGTCAGTGTTGCCAGAGTTTACGAGATAAAAATAAGCGACCACGTCTACGCAAACAAGCCCAATTAGGCCACATGAGACACTTTAAACCATGCAACGGTATTTGAAAATGGACGATCTGCAAACTCACAACGCTTTGCGATGAGATGCATTGTGAGCTTGTAGATCTGCGATTTCCAAAATAAACGGCAGATCTATGGCATGAAGTTGTTTGAGAACCACTGGAAACAACATTTAGGCCTAAGCAACTACACTTTAAGAACATAGCCCCCCCAAAAGAGAAAAGAAAATCGGCAACTACCAATATTTACAAGCAACTTTACAGGAATAAAAACCAAACAAGTTGCTTATAATAAGCATACTGTACAATGCACATGGCAACAGTGGACTCTGTTGGTTTCACTTACTGTAGCTGCTTCCCTCATTAGAGGTGATGTGTGTATATAACCATCCTAATGGAGTCTAATCATAACCCCACAGAGAGCTGATACTGGGCGCACACGCACACGCACACACACACACACACACACGTGCACACGCACACACACGCACGCACACACTGAGCCTTTGAATAATACATAAAGCGGTAGCACGTTGCTTAATGCCACATGAGGAAATCACAAGACATTACGTTCCTCATGCTATGGACGCGCTTTAATTATATAATCCCGGTGTGTATTTATTTATTCACACGGAAACATGGCTTTCTTTATTAAGTCTTTCACAGTCATATATAGCTGAGGGGGCCCTCCGTCTCTCATGAATTATTGAACATCCGAGAAGCATATTTGTACATCTCTCTCTCTACTGTCCCTACAGTTAACACGTTAGTGAGAGAAACGAGAACAAAACGACCTCCGCCAGGTCCTCCGCTTATACGCTCCCAAGACCACCCCTTGACGTCAGCAGTTACAGTGCATGATGGTGGAAGAAGTTCTCAGAAGTGAAATACCCCCATGTAGAAGTCGTCTATTCAAATCTAAGTAAAAAGTACTTGGCATCAAAATATACTGTACGTACAGGATCAAATGTACGTGAAAAGGTACTCAGAATCATAAGGAAGCTAACATCCGTGTATGAGTATACACTATGTGCTACTACAGTATGTCTACATAAAATGCTATCTAAATTACATAAGTTGAGCCTTTGCATACACCTAAATCGAGGCTGGGGCAAGTGCTATGGGCTAAGATGGAAACATAAATAATATATCTGCTGTCCGGAAGAAACCTCATAACTCCAAAATGTTCATTTTTCAGGAAATGAAAAAGAATACGTTTTAAGTAAATCAATAAAATCTTATATTTTTAAAACGATGCAATACTGCCCCGTCAAAGTTGGTGTTGTGACTTTAGATATTGTCAATTACTTGCATGAGAAGGAGATGGAGGTGGTGGAGTTAGCGGTTTTAGCAGACAGTTTGAGGGTCCAATGGTTGTCCAATGCGTTTTTTACAACTTTGGTTCAATTGGTTCAATATTTTCGAAACAACACACAGACGTAAAGGGTGCATCAAAAGCACTGATTTATGGAATAAAATCAAAAACCTCAAAAATGGAGTCATGAGGTTTATATGCAGGTATAGATGTATATAGATACTGGAACTTCTTTGAATCTATAATATGAATACAGATTCAAAGAAGTTTGAAAATAGAAAGACTTAACACGTTCGGGGCCTTAAGATTTATCCATCCATCCTATCTAGGCTGCCGGGATCGATCTATCGGCAGGTTTGCCTGCCAATATTTGCCAACACCATTTGATTAGCTGCATTTGTGTTGCTTTCATTACGGTGCACTATATAAGCTCAGCCTTATACAGAATGCCATGTTTTGTACCCCGCACTCGTTTTGAACCTGCATTGGAAAACAATAAAGGGGGTTTCAGTCCCCTTTAAGTATGCTTAGTTACTGTCTAAGTATGCTTATAGTTACTGTCCACCGCTGCCTACATTTATATCCCCTTGATGTGAGGAGCCAGAGCAGTGTTACGTCATAAGCTGCCTTATAGGTTGCGCGCTGCGGGGACGTCTCAAAATAGAGCCTTGGCCGTTTGTTTTTGTCTTTGTAAAGCTGCACAGATGCGGTTCCATATTGCACGAGAGCAGCCTTTAGTCACTTAAACCCCCTGAACTTCAGCTCCTGATGTTTTCACTCAACACAACAATTATCTTTGCCAAAAAGGCCATAGCCTCGCTATAGCCAGTCTCTTTATACCCTTTTCTCCTCAATGTAGTCATTATGCTGCTGTTGTATCCTACTGACTCACAGTGAGGAGCCCCCACCGGGAGGACGAAGAGCCTCTTCGTCCGACTCCTTCCGTCCGACATTCCCTGCTGACAGGTGCCACCCCAACCCGTAGGTGGACATGAAGTGACACATACGTTATCACCCTCCCCGCCCGGGGCCAATTGTGTTCGTATTATGCTCGACGTAGCCGGACGCACTGCGGTGGATTTGAACCCCCAGCCTCTGCGGTGCTGGTGGGCACACTGCGGGGCACAGTGGGAGCCAGCCTCTGTTTCAGTGAGGTTTAAGTGGTTAGGTTGTGGCGCTGATGAAAAGTCTCAAAATAGACTTTTGTCCGTTTGTTTTTGTCTCGGTTGTATGGAGTTCCATATTGCGTGAGAGCCAGTGTGTGGCAGTAAAATTACGTTCTCAGGACTCTGCTCCGCTCCACCACTCGCTGTCATTCATATGGCTGATGGTGACAGTCTGCACGTGTCATAAAGCAAGCTGCTCTGCATTCCTCACCCACTTATCAGCCTCCAATTAACTTCTACGTCCCGTTGCTTCTATTAGTCTGTATTATGAATGTTATTCCCAGAAGAATGCAGATGTTCTGGATTTTTTTTAACCACTTTCGTCTTCCCAATTTAGTCGTTATGCCAATTAATTCTTCGCCACATGAGCATTTGTGCCTGTCGTTGACATGCGCAGAGCAAGTTCAGTCAGGGAACCTCAGTGCAGTCGCTGCCGGCCGTTAATTAACTGCCGCCTCAGCATCACGCTCTCATTCACATGATTCACTCAACCAATCACACGCTCACTCCATCTTCATACCGGCTACTTTAACTGGAGGTTTGCATTCCTCCTCCTGCTTCCTTCCTTGCTGCTGCTGTATCAGCGTGCTGCTGCTCACCCACCTCCACCCCAGCTACCACCTGTCGTTTTGGATCTACTGTTTAGGTACGGTGGGATTCAGAGTCCCTATGGTCGGGACTGATGCGCTTGATCCGAGTACCTAAAAAGCAGATCCAATACATCGCCAAACCATAATAAATATACTGTATTGCTCATCTTATATATTCAATAAATATATATATTACATCCATTCTTGAGTTGTCCTGACTGAAACACATTTCTGTGTGTTGTCACGCATGCTGTTGTATCCTATCGGCTCACTGGCTGCCAGTGAGGAGCCCCCACCGGGAGGACATAATAAGCCTTCGTTCTACTCCTCCCTGTTGACAGGTGCCCAGCCCCCCTAGACCATAGGAGTATGTGTATATGTGCTCCGACAAAGCCGGATGCACCACAGCGTATTCAAACCCCCAGACTCTTTGGTGATGGGACATTACTTCACCAGTTCACAATTTGAACACCCAAGAATGCCGATGTTCTGGAACGTTTTCTGAACTATACACCATTGGGTATACACACATATATATACACACAGTACACTCAAATAGACTCAGGTTTTCAGTATCAGGCATTACATTGAACCAGGGCTCAAATTGAGAGGGGGGCCGCCTTGGGGCCATTATAGAGTGAACAATTCCAGTGCCATTTCGTCAGGCTTATTATACAAGTGCTTATTCAGTAACCTCATGTTCATTTTGCACCTTTTCCTTTTTCGCATGACAAGAGCAAAATGTAAATTGATGGCGACACTTAAAGGCACGCAGCCTCCAGACATTATTACTTCATTTCCCCACTGAACGGCGTAATCATAAGTCAGTAAGTCACGCCTTAATGATGCAATGAATGGCAACCGTGCAGAGTTGCCAGTCAAGGCCTTACAGAAGTACAAAGTGAGCACAGCAACATCGAGCATATAGTTAGAGGGCATGGTGTCCTCCTTAGAAGTTATTTCTTATTCACAAAGATATAGAGCATATAAACTATAGTCAGTCAGATTGTGACTGGCCATATAAGGTGACTGGATAAACTTAAAATAAACGTAAAATATGAATCATAATAATGTGTATGATACAGTATAATTGAGGGGGAAGGGTGTCTGTGTCTGTTCTAAGTCACAAAGAGATGTTCCATCTCTTTCACACACAGCGAGAGATGTTCCATCTCTTTGTGGACTAAGGAATAGTTTAATGCTCGTGAAGTGGATATATATCAGCAGGGATAATCGTACATTTAGCCTAAAATGTTGAACTTTGAACTGAAATTGCACTTGCTTGTCTGAAATGTTCTATGGTGCCCATCTATGGATAGCACTACAGACTGGCATTGGAATATAAGACACGGCCTAGAAACCCTAAAAAAGGAAGACCACTCATATGATCTGAACACTGCATTACATTGTGCTGTTTTAGCACAATTAGCAGTATTTTAAATAGTGTTACACAACCAGTTCCTCTCTGGTGGTGGTGTATTAACACAGTCAGTCTAAGGGGCAGTACTAGTGTCCACCATTTGTTCTGAAAACACCAAGTTGAATATATTCTAGCTCTCAGCCAAGCAGATAAAGCAGGACACGCTGCGGTTTTCCCAAAACGCAACACTCCCAATGTCAACATTGCAAACCATATGCTGCGCTCAGGAAAAACATTGTCTTCGTGGACAACCTAAGACAAATGGGTCTGAGGTGCGACCGGTCAAGCAAGTACAAGCAAAAACAATTAAGACTCCCTCAGACACTAACAAATCTACAGTACACCACCATAGGTATAGTAAGTAGCCTCGTTCCCAGCCTTTACTAATCTCCGAGGAGTGAAACTGTCACAGTCACAGACATTGCCTGTCTAGCTCTTGTATTTCTATGTTATGTTCTAGTTGTTTTGGTTCTATGTTGTCTTCCCCAGGTGTTTCTCATGTTGTAATCACTAATCAGCCCTCTTGTGTATATCAGTCTTGTTCCCCGCAGTCAGTCCTTGTCCAGTCATTGTTTGGTGTGTCACTTCATGTTCAGTGTTAGTTTGTGATTATGATGTTTTCTCAGTTTTTGAAATAAATCCCCCAAATTTGATTTTGAACCATGCCTGCCTTGCTGTCCTGTATTTGGGTCCTACCACCCCCTGCCCATCGTGACAGTCTGGTCACGACCTAATGCAGAGAGTGTCATATAGGGGTGTAGGTATTCCCACCGAAAAAAATATTTTTCAACCAATAAGAAATCCCGTTTCGTTCACATGTAAACAGATTTGTAAAGCCTCATTTCATTGGGCCGTACTGGTCCGTTTAGACAGTCATATCAACCAGCTATAGGACAGGTGTTTCCCAGCCAGCGGTGGGTATTATTTATTGGGTGATAAACACATACCTGGATGCCCTCGGTGCCCGGCTGCTGCAGCAGTTTGACGGTGCGCGTGTGAGTCTTCTGCCCGCGGCCGTCGTGCCACGTCAGGCTGCTGCCCCCGCCCCGACGCCCCGGCAGCTGGTAGCTCAGCTCCTCCACCGACACCGTGTGCTCCAGGGAGGCGCGGCAGAAACTGAAGCTGGACGCCGCTGCGGTGCAGGAGGAGGAGGAGGAGGAGGAGGAGGAGGTGGTGGAGGTGAGACAGAGACAGGTAGAGGTGCAGGAGGAGGAGGAGGTGGTAGTGGAGGTGAGACAGAGACAGGTAGAGAGAGAGAGAGAGAGAGAGAGAGAGAGCAGACAGGAGAGGGAAAATGTGGAAAAGGGAAGAGGATATAGAGTTTAGTTTGGTTTATTTGAAAAGTCATAACACGACATGAAAACTATTTGACACTATGATTATGACCGCAGTCTAGGACGTATTTCCATTGAGGTCCTCTCATATGCTGCATAACATAACATGACAGACATGAACAATGTCTGTCATGTTATGTTTCAGAATACATTTACACTAATCTAAATCACACTGCCCTTTCTAATTCTTACTAAAAGTGAGACAGAAAAGAAACATGGAGAAGTAGTAGGCCTACTTTAATAAGTTTATGCTGTCATACAAATGTTACACAGTGCGAGAGACTCGTATATCGGCCATTCCATAACTTTTTTGGATGACATCATTCAGGAAGATAAATACATGATTTCGTGCAACATGTTGACTCCCTCAAAACAGTTAAAGCCTCATGCTGCATGCACAAGGGGGCCCCAGCGCACCCCAGGTTGGGAAACACTGGTGTAAGACTCTCCACAATCTGTATCAGACCCAAAACTCTGTCCTCATCAGCTCTAGCATGAACTCTACCAGAGTACACGATGGTCTCTATTGACCATAGGGTGAGCCAACATGCACAAAATGTTTTGAAACATAATCTAAAAGGTTTGTAACATTTGGCATAATGTTGCATTTTTTTAACATAAATATTCTCTTCTGGGTGGTTCCTGGCACAAAATCTTTTCAAATGTGGGTTCATCCACGGCCAGATACATGTGAAGTTGGGGCGGTCCTTGACTTGAAAACGTTTTGAGAGCCACTGCTTTATACAACGCTCTTTCCTTCCCCGTGCTATCCCTCTCTCTCCCTGTCTGTCTCTCCTCTGCTGGTCGTGTACGTGTGCTTCTTCTTATCTGTCCTCCGAGGGATACGGAGTGGCAGCTGTCAAGCGGTGCCAGTAAACACTAGATATGAGTGTCTGTGACTGTAGGTGGCAGAAACACTTCAACACCGTGCCCTCTGCATTGCCCTTGCTCTTTAAGTTTACACCTGGGGCCACTCCACAGGTTCACATTGGGGGGGGGGGGGGGGGGGGGGGTTCAGTACCTCCCTTCCCTGATTTCCGAATCTAAGTGCCCCCTTGTGACAGGCTTGACGAAAGCACAAAACACACTTTATTTTCAAGCGGCTACATAGCTGCTTAATGCCGTGCCTTTGAGAGTTCTCTTCTGTCCGGACACTGGCTCTTCCTGGATGTTTGTGGAGTCCAATTACAGTTTGACTAAGGCCATGTATGGCCTGCTTAAATCAGTCATCCTCCACCCCACACCCCTCTGGGACATTTTGTTCATAAAAAGAGAACACGGGAGCTACAATATGATGCTATGAATCAATGATAACCCAACCTGTTACAAAGTCGTTAAATAAGAAATGGATTGTAAGAGTCCTGTGAGGCAGCTGCATGTGGGCCATGATATTTCAGAGTCTAGTTTTGACATCAAAGTGTGCTAGTCAAGTTTTTACATTTACTGTAATTTGGTGTAGCACCGTAGCACAGCAGGTTCACACAAAGTTTAGCAATGTTTCATGTTTAAACCTTTTCTTATCCTGTAGTAGGCTACCTCGGTGTACAGTATGCCTTGGGATACATTTGAAAAACACTGCATATAAGGCCTGGGAACCCAATCAACATTTTATTGTTTATTGAATCGTTTTGGGGAGCAGAGTAGGATGTAGATACCTTTTCTCACTTTTGCATGTAATGTTAAAAAGTCACCTCCTATTTAAAGGAGAATTCCATGCTAGAAGGCTTTCTTACCTTTATTTGTAGTTGTTACGTCCCCACCAAAGAGGTCCAGGTGTTATTTTGTGCAAAAGCTCCTTATTGGCTATTTCCCCTACCATAAGCCCTAAATTAATTGCATTGAATTGAATGGGGCTATGGGGTGTTGTGCTAATTCTCTTATTTCCATCGCTCAAAAAGGTATATATCCTCTCTTCATAATGTAAATAATATCCAAAGCTGCACAGTTTACTACTTATTTCGATGGAAATAAGCAAATTAGCACAACACCCCATAGCCCCATTCAATTCCCATTCAATTCAATGCAATTCATTGAGCGCTTATGGTAGGGGAAATAGCCAATAAGGAGCTTTTGCACAAAAAAACACCTGGACCTCTTTGGTGGGGACGTAACAACTACAAAGAAAGGTAAGAAAGCATTCTAGCATGGAATTCTCCTTTAATCTGGGAGTAATACCATATTTTTCCAATATAGTGGAGAAACAGAACAGGTGTTGTCTCTGACATACCGTATGTTAAAATGTCTGCAAACTACCAGTATAATCCTGTTTATATTCATTTACATAAATGTTAAAAGGCTTGTGGCACCAAACATAATTATGTGCTGGTGCACCTAAATGAAAAAGTTAAACTTCATGAATATGAAAAGTCTGGAATCAGAATTGTGCTTGTGTGTTGTGCATGCTGCATGGACCCCCACCATCCCCTCTTACTAATCAAGTCCGCTGATTGGAACCACCTGCTGGTAATTGAACTGAAGAACTAAAGTTTGACGAAACACTTCCCTCCAGTGTATAATTTGTGTCTACAGCAGAAGGCAGCTGCCTTCCTGCTGCCTCACACACTGCCTGATTAGCCACTGTCCTTCAAAGGCAGAGTGTTTGTGTGGAGGTGCAGCCTGGAAAACGAATGAATGGGACTGAGACATGCAAGGCTGATGCCGCCAATTTGCCGACAACACCCACGACAGTGTTTCTCGGCGGCATCAGTCCGACACCCTACCCCAAACTCTAACCCTAACCTCACAGGGAAGCCTTCTGACAGCGTTTCCAGACCTGAGCAGACAGCCGTGGCCGTGTTCCGCTGTCAGACTTTTTGTCTTTTCCGGGTTTTTAGACAGCTGGTGGTTAAGAAAAAAGAAGCTCCACCAGATTCCCGTAAACGCTTGCCCCCCCCCCCCCGCGGCAGTCAGCCGCATGGGTCGAGCTTAATGTCCATCCACCAGCTGTCTAAAAGCCGAAAGAGACGCCGGACGACAGCTTCCTTTGGCCACGCCTGTCTGGTATAGGTCTGCTACAGCTTGAGAGGGGCTTCCAGAAGGAAGCTCGTCGTGAACTTGAACGCTCGCAGCTGACACACAAGTGCAACCACATTGTTTACATTTACATTGATATAACCAAGTAAACCTCTTAATGTCATGGATGCAGACAGAGTGAGTTGAACCCAAGTGCAAAGTCACAATAACAAGAGTAGATAATAGTAAAGATAAGTATTTAATAAGGAATCAGGCAGATATCTTACACTGAAGATGCAGGCAGGAATCAGGAAATAGCAATATGACAAATGTAGTCAAATCAGGAGACAAGCAGGACATCCAAGACAACAGGTTATGAACTGACAATGAGTGTTTGTACTGAGTCCAGTTATATAGTGAGCAGGTTGATTGGGGAAGTGTTCACTGCTGGGCTGATGAGGTAGTTGAAGACAGGTGTGTAAATGGAACTGGGTGAACTGGGTGTGCTGGAATGGGATATGGGAGTGGCCAGTGTGGAGTCACAGACTGAGGGAGAGACAGAATGTGACACTTAATGGCTATTTATGTTTTCTACAAGATTGTAGATCTGCTATCTTTTTGCTGAACGTTTGCCAATGATATGTGCCCAGAAAAGGAGGGATCCACTTGTAATTCCAACGGCACATTACTCCGACAACGTGGCTTTGGGTTAGTAATGGGGCGAGTAGGACCGTCCAACGCGCTGTCAGAAGAATGCGCGTCAGAAATGATGGCGCTACCCCAGAAAAGGGATGCTAGGGTTTATGGGACACATTACATAGATAAGGAACTGTCCTTGATGCCTTCAAGCCGTCAGCATTTTACCGGTAAAACCGGTAACAGTCTATAGCAGTCTTTTGAAAAATATGTATTTTTGCTAGTCAGCCAACAAATGGTGAAAAAAATGAAAATGAATGTGTCAGTAAACAGATCAACGACAGGTAAAGTACGAGGAAGTATAACTAATATCTTTCTACAGGGGGGGAAAAAAACCAAAAACAAGCTATAAGCTATATCCTGGATGACTCCCATCTTCAAAATGTTCACTACCTTCCTTCCCTCTGCTGAGTGCAAACCCCCGAGAGAGGCCCTGTTACGTGTCCAGCAGAGAGAGATACATGACAGCTGAGCGTTCAGGTAGAAACAAACAGCTGCCTGGAGCAACAACGAGGCTGTGTGTAGGAGGAAAAACTCCTTTTGTCATCTCTATAGTTCCAGTGAGAAGAAGAGGGGAGGAGTGCCGCGTCACGATGGAGGAACCAAGGACAAGAAAGAAGAGACAGAAATGAGGCTAAAGAGAGACAGTCTTGTCAGGGGCGTATATACCACTGATGATGTATTCCCTCCTCCGTTTGCTTAACTCAACTCTGTTTTCCTCCCAGCTGTTCCTCTGGCTTCTCATTCCACATTACCCTTGAGTCTTGTTTTCTCTGCACACTTTCAACTCACTGTCTTTCTTCCTCTATTCTCCCCGTCTCTCTCCCTCCCTCTCTATCCTTCTCGCACACTCACTCACTCACACACTCATTCATGCACAAACCTGCACGCACGCGCGCACACACACACACACACACACACACACACACACACACACACACACACACACACACACACACACACACACACACACACACACACACACACAAGATTGTATTACTATAACCATAAAATAGCAGATCTAGATGTTTACAAGGGCAATTTCTCAGTGTCATAAAAAATGAAATACAAGTAGGAAAAACTCTAGTCTAGTTTTTTACCACAAAACAAACAAAATATCTTGTGAGGATCAGGAAAATGTCTGTTTCTCAAATTGTACTTGTTGTGGAGACTCTAAAGTATAGTAATACAAGGACACACACACACACACACACACACACACGTGTGCGCAACTGCGCACAGTGCCGCACACACACGTACGTTCTCTCGCTGTCAAGACTGTCAGGTTCTCCGGGGTCAGGAAGAAACTGGGGCCCAGACACGTTCTCATTACTGTCAGTCAACAGGGGAGCAGAACCAAACCAAACACTGTGCCTGCATGGCAACCCTAAAGATCTGCTGCCAGCCGGAGAGACACATGAATTACCATCAAAAGCAAACTGACCGTGCATCAACTCATTCAATTAAAGTGGGCACAACAGAACACATGAAGCTGTGGGCGATGAATACAGTACGTTAGCGCCTCAATATTAGATGTTTTTAACCACTTAAACCCTATATATAGCCCTCAGGGCTCCATACTATAGCGACTTTTCTGTTTTCTGCTAAGAAAGCTTTCACTGAAAATAGTGAATCAACAAGCTCACGAAGTCACCTCGTGAGCTTGTCGATCTGCTATTTTCTGCGAAGGTTTTCACTACAAAACGGATGTGGTGTTTTAAGTGGTTATAAATGCCAAATTCTCTGTTCTTTGATGCCTCGGACAGAGGTTTTCACAGCTAAGCCGTTTACTGATGTGACGCTTATTGTTTTTTTTTCAGTCGAAAGGTTATTCCCGGCGAGCGGTGAGAGTGTGAATTAGTCACTAAAACACATCACTTTAAAAGAGGCAGCGGCTCCACTTGAACCTCTACCTCTGCCACATCATCAGAGCACAGCTTCTCTCATCGCCTCCGGCACTCATAAAACAAAGACTTTATACGCACTCACGCTCACTGCAGCGGCTTTAACTCATTTTGGGCGGGAACTCCTTTTGGTGTTTTAAAACATTATGTTATAATTTAGCTATTGAAAAATAGCAGATCTACAAGCTCATAGCGCGCCACCGAGTGGTGCGCCACGAGCTTGTAGGTCTGCTATTTTTGAAAAATAGTGAAAGAATAGTGCAAATCTTTGAATATATTCTTTCAGAGAGACAACGTTTTTTTAAGTCAAATCTTTGCTTCTGGGAGGGTCGCTGAAATGAAACAACATATTTTCAGATGGGAGTCGGCCCGCCGATTTCATATATTTTTGGGGGTTCTTGACATGAAAATGTTTGAGAGCCACTGACTTCTGAAAAAATGGGTTTTTCAGAAAACTGTCATGATTTAGAAGACATTTTGTCGAATCGGTCTCGGTCGAAATGGGTTAATTGATGGAGTGAATGTATAACCTCCATGGATGCGCACCGACTCTGTGGACCAAAATGGAAATATATATCTGAAAGTGAGGTGAATGTTATACTCAATATCCCCTACTCTCTCCCACACGAACTTAAATGACATTGCAGCTCTGCTCCGTCAGCCACTCCCTCTTGCTCCCGTCTGAACTCTCGCAGTCATATCACACTTTCTCTGAGATTATTGTCCCTGATGAATTCCGCTGGTGCTTCTTTCTTCCATATCTGTGTTTTGTTATTCATGTTGCTTTCCGTTGTTTTGTTGTTGTGTTTTTGTACATTATTGCCCTTGGTACCTTGCTCTCTCTCTCTCTTTTTTCGGTAGACGTGCCTGGTTCCCAGTCCCACCACGTTTGTGAAGCACTTTGTAAAGTTTGTTTTGAAAGGTATACTATAGATAATAAATCAAGAGGGCCAAGGATTGAGCCCTGCACAGGCGACCCTGAGTCCCCGGGTTCACGGAATATATCAGGGAAAACCAGCTAGCAAAAAAGTGGTTTCAATATACATGCAGTATGTGTGTGTGTGTGTGTATATAAATATATATATATATATACTAGTCCTTACCTGTTCTGGCTATATGAACAGCAAATGATGTTCATTGTGGGTAATCTATCTAATAAGTTAGCGATCGCTCGCCCGCTATGTCTATTGCGAGCAAAATAGACAGTGGGGGGGGACAACTCAAGTTACGCGGAAAAGTGTGTCCCAGTACTAATCTGTGTCCGTCCCCCAACATGCATTTCACTGGTGACCCCGGAAGCCGTCCCGACATGCATTCTAAGGAAGTAACTCGGACTGACTGACAAGACGGACTGACAAGACAGACAGACAGCGACCGAGCGAAATAGACAGATTAATTCCAATCAGGCATGGTTGGCTTGGTTCCAGGCTTAAAATAAATTATTATAAATATCTTTCCGACACCTCCATGGGCTGAATGAAAGGGCTTTCTATCTGAGGTGAGGTATCTGCTATATGCTCTATATATCTGTTTCTATCTGAGGTGAGGTATCTGCTATATGCTCTATATGTATCTGTTTCTATCTGAGGTGAGGTATCTGCTATGCTCTATATATCTGTTTCTGAGGTGAGGTATCTGCTATATGCTCTATATGTATCTGTTTCTATCTGAGGTGAGGTATCTGCTATGCTCTATATATCTGTTTCTGAGGTGAGGTATCTGCTATATGCTCTATATGTATCTGTTTCTATCTGAGGTGAGGTATCTGCTATATGCTCTATATGTATCTGTTTCTATCTGAGGTGAGGTATCTGCTATATGCTCTATATATATCTGTTTCTATCTGAGGTGAGGTATCTGCTATATGCTCTATATGTATCTGTTTCTATCTGAGGTGAGGTATCTGCTATATGCTCTATATGTATCTGTTTCTATCTGAGGTGAGGTATCTGCTATATGCTCTATATGTATCTGTTTCTATCTGAGGTGAGGTATCTGCTCTATATAATATTTGGTACAAGTGGTCAGAACAACGAATAGCTTCCAGTCGAGTGCAGTCAGTCTCTTCTTGTCAGGCGGTCAATAATATTCACCACAGCGACGATGCGTCATGGGTGGGGTGGGGTTTTTACTATTTGCTTGTTTAACCCATTCTGGGCGGGAACCCCTTTTGGTGTTTCAAGCATTTTGTTCTATACTTTAGCTATTGAAAAATAGCAGATGATGATAGCAGTCTGATATTTTGGAAAAGTCGTGAAAATGTGGCGCAAATCTTTGAATATATATTTCAGAGAGAACATTTTTAACTAGAGTATTTGCTTCTGGGGGGAGTCCCTGGAACTATACATATTTTGAGATGGGGGGGGGGGTCCGCGGCCCAATAGAGATAATTCCGGGGGTCCTTGACAGGAAAAAGGTTGAGCACCACTGTTTTTTTCAGAATCTTTTTTTTTAGGATTTAGAAGCCATTTTTATAGAATCTGACCTCAGTCCAGAATGGTTTAACTGTGCTGGGGTTTCTTTCTGATGGCTCTATCCAGATCAGTGTCTGTCAGATGGGGTTGTTAACCTTGCCCCGGGACGCTTCACCTGCCCACTGACTCACCGGCGAAGGAGAGCATCTATCACGCTGCGCTGTCTGCACCGCGCAGGCATTGATCAGTCTGGACAGCTGCCAACCCTGCCCTTATCCCCGACATCCCCCCCCTCCCCCCCCCCCCCCCCCACCACCTTCCCCCTATATAACCGATGGCTTATTATTTGTGGCCGTCCTTCTCATTAACCCATTCTGACCGGGAACCCATTTTGGTGTTCAGCATCATGTTATGCTTTAGCTATTGAAAAATAGCAGACCTACAAGCTCATAGCGCGCCACCGAGTGGCGCGCTTCGAGCTTGTAGGTCTGCTATTTTTGAAAAATCGAAGAACGACTGACATTTTTTTTTAATCTGATCTCAGGTCAGAATGGGTTCATCAGACCAGTGTGTGTCCAGTGGAAACCTCGTATGAATCTGATCTCAGGTCAGAATGGGATAAAAGAACGGGCGGCTTTATCACCTTGAGGAAAGCGTGCGGGAGGGAGAGGAGAGGAGAGGAGAGGAGAAGAGGGAGGGGAGGGAGGAAGGAAAGAATGAATGAGAGGCAAAGACGCACTGATGATACATTTGTTTTTTTGAGTTACAGTCAGTATGGCTGAAAGAGATATACAGTAGGATATATACCTAATGGAATGGTCCGACTCCTCGATGCTGTGCACTTAACAGATCGGCAATCTGTACAGTGTAACTCGAGCCTCACAACTCACTCAGAGAGAGAGAGGGAGGGAGAGAGAGATAGAGAGACAGACAAAGAGAGAAAGAGATGGTTGTGGTAATTGTTGGAGTCATTATATAAGTCAAAAAAATCTAATATATCCTAATCGGTTGGATAAGTGAGGTGCATGTGTGTTACTGCGGGGAGTGGGTGGGGTTACACAAGCTCTTGTAGGTCAATAGAGCTCCAGACCAGTGAAGTGTGGCCTCATATCACCTCCCCTTGACTGAGCAGAGCCCCATATCACCCCGTCATGTAGAGACTAGCCTCATATCACCTCCCCTTGACTGAGCAGAGCCCCATATCACCCCGTCATGTAGAAGAGACTAGCCTCATATCACCTCCCCTTGACTGAGCAGAGCCCCATATCACCCCGTCATGTAGAGGAGACTAGCCTCATATCACCTCCCCTTGACTGAGCAGAGCCCCATATCACCCCGTCATGTAGAGACTAGCCTCATATCACCTCCCCTTGACTGAGCAGAGCCCCATATCACCCCGTCATGTAGAAGAGACTAGCCTCATATCACCTCCCCTTGACTGAGCAGAGCCCCATATCACCCCGTCATGTAGAGGAGACTAGCCTCATATCACCTCCCCTTGACTGAGCAGAGCCCCATATCACCCCGTCATGTAGAGACTAGCCTCATATCACCTCCCCTTGACTGAGCAGAGCCCCATATCACCCCGTCATGTAGAGACTAGCCTCATATCACCTCCCCTTGACTGAGCAGAGCCCCATATCACCCCGTCATGTAGAAGAGACTAGCCTCATATCACCTCCCCTTGACTGAGCAGAGCCCCATATCACCCCGTCATGTAGAGGAGACTAGCCTCATATCACCTCCCCTTGACTGAGCAGAGCCCCATATCACCCCGTCATGTAGAGGAGACTAGCCTCATATCACCTCCCCTTGACTGAGCAGAGCCCCATATCACCCCGTCATGTAGAAGAGACTAGCCTCATATCACCTCCCCTTGACTGAGCAGAGCCCCATATCACCCCGTCATGTATAGAGCAGACTATAGCCTCATATCACCTCCCCTTGACTGAGCAGAGCCCCATATCACCCCGTCATGTAGAGACTAGCCTCATATCAGCTCCCCTTGACTGAGCAGAGCCCCATATCACACCGTCATGTAGAGCAGACTATATGAGAGAGAGTGACTGGCTGGCTGCTTGGCTGGTATTCCCTTTTTCGAAAAAGGTAATTAGCCGTTAGGTTCTTGCGTGCATGCCGGGAAGGTCGTTCCGAGCCAAATCCCTCAGTAGATTATAGCGTGGCAATCGCTGGACATTACTCATTTGCTTCCAACGGAGTTTCGTTCTAAATGAGCCTATATACTTGAGGAATTCTGCTGTGTGGGCTCATTATAACTTCATAACCTTGCTGTCACCTTTTGACGTGTCGTGGTTATGTGCACGATTTATACTTTGTTGCACTCGGAAATATACATTCAGAAATTCACCAATGTACAAGCTTGCAATGCGCCACACTGCGGTGCATTGTGTGAGCTTGTAGATCGGCTATTTTCGACGAGTGGCGCAGTCAGGTACAAGTCAGGTTTAAGTGTGTGTGTGTGTGTGTGTGTGTGTGTGTGTGTGTGTGTGCGTGCGCGCGTGTGCGCCTGCGCGTGCGCGAAAGACAAGCCTAAGCCAAGGCATTTCAGGCTCCATAAGAGAATGCCACGGTACATTTAAGTACGACGCTGGCATCAAATTCACCCCTCCACCTCGGAGTATACCTCTTCAACTCCCGAAGATGAAAAGGAATTCTATTTGAGCGAGTCATATAGAGGGTAGGGGGCTGGCGGGCGGGTGGGTGGGTGGGGGGGCAGCGGTCTCAACCGCCCACACTCCCACTACTGTAATCTGCGAGTCGGGCCCCAAAACTTCATCTCGCGCCGATTTCACGCCCGTATAATACGTTGCGAGCGAGCCGCCGCTATAAATATATAGCGTCTCACCCAACATATAGCATGCCGCTGATCCGCCCGCCGCATGTGGTCCAGATCTGGACGGCGCTAAAGATGCGCTGGAAATGTTGGAAACGGTAGGGGGGGGGGTAGGTATTTACCGCTCCGCTCCCATCAGCGCCCGGCCCCCGTAACCCCCCAACGCCAGGAATTAGCCATGAAATTACTCCATTTTGAAAAGAGCGAGGGTGATGGGAGGGGTGGAGGGGGGGGGGGGGGGATGGGGGTAAAAGTGCCTTCTTCTTCTCCAGGACCCCAGGGTGTTGTTCGCTTCTCTCCCATGATGCATCTCACTCCATTATACATACTCTGACATGAGGCATTGTCGCCGAGGCTTGGGGATTGGGGGGGGGGGGGGGGGGGGGGGGCGGGGGGTTGAGGGTTCGCCGCTCACAAACTATCAGTGTCATCATGGGAACAACACGCACACACACACGTGCACAGCGCACGCACACACACATGAACGCTGCATAGACATGGAAATGGCACGAATCAACGGATGGCTGCAAAGTAGACAGCGGCACAACAACCAGAAACTGAACAGGAGAAATGCCAACTAATGGTGTGTGTGTGTGTGTGTGTGTGTGTGTGTGTGTGTGTGTGTGTGTGTGTGTGTGTGTGTGTCTCTCTGTGCCAATGCCAGTGTGAGCAGCTGTCAAATGCGTGTGTGTGTGTGCGTGCGTGCGTGCGTTCTCATGCCAGTAAAGCTAACAGATGCCAACATGATGACTAACATGTCCAAACAGCCTGAGATTTCCTGTAACATTTCCCATCAGTTTGGCCAGAGTGTCTGATGAATGACACTATACTGTATCACTACAACACAAACTATGCATGTACGTACAGTAAAACCTATGTCCATGTACAGTACAACCTATGTCCAAGTACAGTACAAACTATGTTTATGTATTTACAGTACAAACATGAAACCCACTTCCGTTTCAACCGACATTTTTGTCATTTTAAAGTAGGTGAAAACATTGAAAAAAAGAAAGTCAATAATACCCCAGACAGTTTTCTGAAACACCCCATGTCTCTGTGTCGGTGGTTCTCAAACACTTTCCATGTCAAGGACCCCCAAGATATGTATGTAATTGGCCGCTGACCCCCATCTTGAAAATATGTAGTTCCAGGAACCCCCCAGAAGCAAAGATTTGATTATTATTATTAAAATGTTCACTCTGTAATAATATGTATTCAAAGATTTGTAGATCTGCTATTTTCCAATGCTTTAAAACACCAAAAGGCGTGGACCACTGGCACCATCACCGCAGAGAGCACAACAGTGACAGAGAAAAGGCCAATAAGGTTCAAATGTTTCCCACTCAAGGCTCTTTTGTCTTTTTTTTTCCTGGCCATGAAATTATAGTTTCATAAGTTTCTCCGATATAACTCAGAGGGACTTTTGCCACGTATATACGGGGGTCAATATGAGGTTGATGTTCAGCATACTTATTGCCTGATTTCACGGTCCTGTTTTCACTCCCCTTTTGAGGAGACGTGAATCTATCTGTAAAAAAAACAAACTTAGAACCTAATTAAGTTTCGATCACTGCAGACCTTACCAAACAATTTGGACTTCTCTCACATCACACACACACACGCACACGCACACGCATGCACGCACTCACACTCAAGTCTCACACTCGCACACAGCACGGCAAAGCGACATTATTAGGCACAGACAGAGACAGGACTATTGATTATCCCTCACTGTGTCCGAGAGAACATACAGAATAGATCACTTTAGATAAGACATGTGCACGCACGCACGCACGCACGCACACACACACACACACGCGCACGCACACACACACACACACACACACACACACACACACACACACACACACACACACACACACACACACATGAAGCCTTCATGAAGAATACTGTAACCGGGTTAAAGGTTATAATGAATGCATGTGCAATCTTTTCAGCAAGCCATTATTGGAAATAAATTGGGCCACAAAGTCAGGGTGCTGAATCTGATATTGTGCATTGTTGGCTCACTGGAAACATTGCTACAAGGTGGGGTCCAGGGACACTCAGGGGTCCTGGCGGGGTTACAAATGGCACCTTACGGATTTAACCCATTCTGACCTGAGATCAGATTAAAAAAAAATGTCTTCTACATCCTGACCGTTTTCTGAAAAGGCTATGTTTCTATGTCAGTCGTTCTTTCGCTTTTTCAAAAATAGCAGATCTACAAGCTATGAGCTATATATAGATATTGTAGCTATTTTTCAACACCAAAAGGGGTTCCCGCCTCAAAATGGGTTAAATAGTGTAGCTCCCGGTGGATTGGTGGATGGACATTTTGTTCAATTTGTACCCTCTGAGTTATGGGAGTCCTTGAAATGAAAAAGTTTGTGAAAGTATGCGGAAGTGTAGCCCAATTTATTGTCAATATGGCTGCTGTGCATAGAACCTATTTTGTTTTCTGACACTTGTGAACATAAATGACAATGTCATTTTGAATCTTATCCATGGGATGAATTAAATGAATTCCAAAAGATGAAAAGGGCAACATTAATGCTTATCTTCTCAGACAAATAACTGATAAATTAACTGACACACCCACACACACACACCCCCCCACACACACACACCCCCCCACACACACACACACACACACACACACACACACACACACACACACACACACACACACACCCACCCACACACACACACACACACCCCCCCAGGGTACGCGTAGGCACTTAGAGAGGTGGAGAGAGGGGACAGGGGACGAGTACCACGGTGGAGAGAGAGAGAGGGGACAGGAACTGTGGGTAGACGTGTCTAGCGAGGTGGAGAGAGGGGGCGGGAGGACGAGGGGAGGCGGAGGGAAGGCGTATAACCTCCACCTGTCGCTGTGAAGGACAGAGACGAGAGACCACAGATGGTTTCTCTTCTAAGCGGTGTCTGCCTCGACACACTGCCCTAAAAACACCGTTTCGCAAACAGTGGGTCAGGACACATTTGTGGTGTTGCCAACAACCCTGATGTTGATATAGTGCTTATAGTTTCACCACCCAATTACGTCAGCTGTTTTCTAAAAGAATCTTGAAAGCAAACCCATGAAATAAGCAACTACACACAAAACAAGCCCAAACTAATACAAGCGATTTCAGAGGAAAACAAGCCACCCCAAAGTCGCTTAATAATAAGTAGACCTGCTGCGGCTATACACTGGCTGGCGCCCGCAGCCAGTTAAGTTACTGTACTGTAAGTGCGTTTGGCGGAGACTATACTCACCTTGAAGCTACAAAAAGACTGACCTACGGTAGTGTATATAGGGATGGTGGACCGTTTTAACACACAACCCCAAAGCCTTAGACTATAGATATTCCAGCAAAACTGTTCCTCGTGCTTTCCCTTCTTTTCCATTCATTGCGTTTCGTCTCCCTGACAGTATATATCGTAAATGAATACCTAGTGGTGTAAAGCTGCGCCTCGGGTTAGGGTCTGCCTTGTAAAATACCCGGTAACCTGAGACCTCTCGTGGCTTATTGCTTACATTTACCATTTAGAACATTGCAGTATTGATACTTTCACATACGGTATACGTAAAAATGTGAGTACTTCCCAGTTCCCACCAACAGTTAACACCTTACTTGTTCATAAACTTCATACTGTACCCCGACACACTAAAGCATCAACAACTTCAAAACGGGGCAGTGACAGAACGACGCGTTTTGAGCTTGGCCTTGTAGATCTGCTATAGTGCTACTTTTGCTATTTTTTTAATTTGAAAAAAAAAGTAAAAGATTTAGACATTTCCATCCGACAGAGACGATATATAAATGTACATTTTGTACAACGGTCCAATCCACAGATGAATGGCAATTAACTACAGTATATAGAGGAGCCACGAGAAGTTCTTGAGAATCTTGGAATGCAGAAACGTCATTATATGCAGCTGACCCTGCTGAACCCACAGACACACTGCATTACATTATGGAAGCTGTAAATTAGCCATATTTGAAACTGCTGCATAATGTTGAGAGGGAACTGTCCAAAAAATAAGGATTTCTGTGATTCATTAATGAAGAGAAACGATGGTGGCACAAGCTCGTGCATGCGTGTGCGTGTGTGTGTGTGTGTGTGTGTGTGTGTGTGTGTGTGTGCGTGCGTGCATGTGTGCGTGCGTACTGCATCACATGCTAGTTTTGAGTAGTTAAAGCTGCACTATAACTTTCCTCTTCCACCGCGGATTTGACAGTGACAGTGCTGACATGTTTTACCATTGAGCTAATAGAACAGACCTGCTTTACCATTGAGCTAATAGAGCAGGCCTGCTTGCTCGGGGGATAAATTCAATCTTGACCATCGGGTCAAAATTTGTGTCAGATCCTGTGTCTAGGTGAGACGACATGACCTTTGACTGTTTGACACAATCTAAAAGGTTACATAGTGCTGCTTTAATCAGACTAATAAATCAATTCAATTATAAAAGAAAATCGATGGAAAGACAATTTACGTTGATTCGTTGATATAAAAAATACAACTAATAATAAAAAACATACCAGTCAATTATTCAATTGATCAAAAAAAGCAATTGATTGAATAATAGCTATACGCAAATAATAGACAGTTTGCAGATGTGTGTGTGTGTGTGTGTGTGTGTGTGTGTGTGTGTGTGTGTGTGTGTGTGTGTGTCCGTCTGGGTCGCATACTTTCAAGCAATGTACTGAATTCAACAATTCAACCATAAAGCACTTCATTCCTCACATTCAGAATTGCGATCTCTCTCTCTCTCTTTCTCTCTCTCCACTCAGCCACTGTTATCATTCACATGGCATGCCGTAAAGGACCTGCTGTGACGGATCCATCCACATTAGTCAGGCTAGGCCCTCGACACACCGAGGTATTAGATGAGATAAAAACGTGAACCGGGGACGATTGAATTAAAAGGTCAAGCTCCGAGACCACATAACATTATGCACGTTAAACACTTGTGATTTATACGCAGCGGCTGGTATACAGGAGCAGACGTTAACGAGAAGATTGAGATAAATGCTGTCCTGTGTCTGATTGGCTGAATAATTTAATAATGGCCAAAAGGTCAACAAATACAAGGCAGAGAGAGAGAGAGAGAGAGAGAGAGAGAGAGAGAGCGAGAGAGAGAGAGAGAGAGAAATTATTCATTGGAAGGACTCAATGTTCTGTCCTTTCTTTTACTTTTTCTCAGCTAAGCAGACATTAGAGTAGAGTAGGCTACACTCTAGGCCTCAGGGACAGACACCCGTGTAAAGTGAGTGGGGGTCCCCGGGGTGTCCCCGGGGGGTTCCAGACCCATAGGACCATGGCCAGGGTGCCGGCCCGGTTCCGGAAAGCCGCCCCACGTCCGAAACGGTTGAGAAATGACAGAGTTACCGTGTAGGGGTCCCTCTACTGTACTGTACTGTACTGTACTGTACTGTACTGTACTGTACTGTACTGTACTGTACTGTACTGTACTGTACTGGCACACCCAAAATCATACAGTTAATAGGTGTGTGTGTGTGTGTGTGTGTGTGTGTGTGTGTGTGTGTGTGTTAGGTGTTTTTCACAGGTGGTGAAAAACAACCATGTTGTTTTGGTGCTCAGACCCAGCCACCCAGCCACCCAGCCACACACATAGCTCCGTAAGGAAAGGAACTATTAGAGTACAGTCAGAGTCCCAGTTCAGGCAACGTTGCCTTCATAAATGTTTAGTTCTTTTTAGTTCTATTAATTGTGCTTTGAATCAGCTGCTTTCTATTATTTGAATTGAAGCAAGCTTTGTTTCGATAGAGGAATGCTAGTTTTGGTTTCAGTTTAGTGATGAGTTGTGAAATGTGGGTTTTAAATGATAGTTTTGTCGTCATAACCAGATGCCCAGATGTGTATAGATTGAGACTCTTTCAATAGGAGTCCCTTCACTAGTTGTTATGTTAAGGTTTGTTTGAGTGGCATTTGGTTTTCTAGAGAAGACAATTAATTTAGTTTTCCCAGGGTTTAAAAGCAGTTTGAGATTGGTGAGGGCCTGTTGAATTTTGTGAAAATCTGTTTGAAGGTTTTGAAAAGCTAAAACAACTGAGGGGCGACTGAATAAATGACGGTGTCGTCCGCGTAAAGATGTACGGCACTATTTGTAACTCCATTTATATAAAGTGTGAATAGAATCGGGGCTATAGGATCGAACCTTGAGAGACCCCTTTGCTGATATTTAAAAACTCTGAAGTGTAGCCGTCAGCTATAACCGCTTGCGATCTTTCAGAAAGATAGCTTTTGAACCAGTTGCAAGACTTCTGATCAAAGCCAATAGCCTTCAACCTTTTTAAAAGTAGATCATGGTACTCTACACTATCAAATGCCTTAGAAAGGTCAATAAATAATGCAACACAGTCCTGTTTTTTGTCCAGGGCATGAACAAGGTAATATACCACCTTAGTGGCACCCTTGTCTAAAACCTGATTGGTGGCAGTTCAAGATTATCCCGAAAGTTATTTCGGGATAAAAAGGATTTGAGTTGGGTATTGATCAGGTGCTCTAAACTCTTAGCAAGGCAGGGGAGTTTAGAAATTGGCCGGTAGTTATTTAGGTCACTTGTAGGTGACAAAGTATTAATTGTGAGTGGATGAATTTGCATGCTTAAGGACAACCTATTGCCTTGAATCACTGTGATTCCATCCATCTGCCCATGCCTGCAGTCACCCTCTAGCAATACAAAGACAGAAGGATTATCTACAGGAAGTAAACAATGCGCGGGCACAGCGCAAACAAAGGCATAATTTCAACACTGCAATTATGTTCCAACAAGAGAGATGAGGTAAGCTAAAGCAATTTGTTCTGGACCCACTGGCCAAATGGCCATTTGATTAAAGAAAAAGTGTTGAACAGAAGACTCGGACACAAACACAAATGCACACACGCTCACACTCTCACTCTTACTCTCTCTCTCTCTCTCTCTCTGTCTCTCTCTCTCTCTCAAAAGCTTAAGGGCCATGGAGGTGCATAATATCGTGCTATCTCTGTTTTTAGCGGTGCAAATGGCTACAGCTAAAAATAATGTCGCTGTCGGGCAGAAACCTCTCCGTCTCGATATTTTAAGTTTGTATTTGAATAGCCGCGTGATATAACGCCGAGCTCAGTGTAGCAACCGTCTGTACTTCATACTGCAGTATATCACACAAAAGCATCAAAAGTTGCCAATCTGCAGACAGACAGACAGACAGACAGACAGACAGACAGACAGACAGACAGACAGACAGACAGACAGACAGACAGACAGACAGACAGACAGACAGACAGACAGACAGACAGACAGACAGACAGACAGACAGACCAGAGTGGTGGACTGCTGTGTATGATCTGCAGACAGACAGACAGACAGACAGACAGACAGACCAGAGTGGTGGACTGCTGTGTATGATCTGCAGACAGACAGACAGACAGACAGACCAGAGTGGTGGACTGCTGTGTATGATCTGCAGACAGACAGACAGACAGACAGACAGAGTGGTGGACTGCTGTGTATGATCTGCAGACAGACAGACAGACAGACAGACAGACAGACAGACAGACAGACAGACAGACAGACAGACAGACAGACAGACAGACAGACAGACAGACAGACAGACCAGAGTGGTGGACTGCTGTGTATGATCTGCAGACAGACAGACAGACAGACAGACAGACAGACAGACAGACAGACAGACAGACCGACCAGAGTGGTGGACTGCTGTGTATGATCTGCAGACAGACAGACAGACAGACAGACAGACAGACCAGAGTGGTAGACTGCTGTGTATGATCTGCAGACAGACAGACAGACAGACAGAGTGGTGGACTGCTGTGTATGATCTGCAGACAGACAGACAGACAGACAGAGTGGTGGACTGCTGTGTATGATCTGCAGACAGACAGACAGACAGACAGACAGACAGAGTGGTGGAC
The DNA here is from genome assembly GCF_963924005.1 of Protomyctophum bolini. NCBI lineage: Eukaryota > Metazoa > Chordata > Actinopteri > Myctophiformes > Myctophidae > Protomyctophum > Protomyctophum bolini. The sequence continues at coordinate 44,560,968 of NC_137866.1, forward strand.
TGCTGTGTGTAGAGCTGCAGTCATTCTAGCTTGGGATACATGGAATGGCCCTCAGACAAACACGCACGGCACACACACCCGTGTGCACGCATGCACGCACACACGGACACGCACATTGTACAATGTGTGTGTAGTTCATTGTGTAGGTCAATACGATGCTCCCCCTCTCTTGTAAAGACAGCAGTCAATACTTTATTGAATGTCCACCGAGCTTTGACCATTACACATAGAAGCCTTTGTGTGTGTGTGTGTGTGTGTGTGTGTGTGTGTGTGTGTGTGTGTGTGTGTGTGTGTGTGTGTGTGCGTGCGTGCGTGCATGGGGTCGATGTTCATAGATCTCTCTCTATATGGTCGCATTACTGTACAAATGTCGGTGTAAGCAGTGTACTGAAGCAAAACTAACTGCTGATCAACAACAATGTACAGTACACACGCACACGCACACACACACGCACACGCACACACACACACACACACACACACACACAGCTTATGAACAATAATGTGAAGTGTCCATTGTGAACACAAGTGGATAATATGCTGTGTACACACAAAGAGAGAGAGAGAGAGAGAGAGAGAGAGAGAGAGAGAGAGCTAAAGAGAGAAGAAGACAAATGTTGTGGACTGCAGCCAGCCTGCAAGTGGATATTGTTTCTGTTCGTTCCATAGTCATATTTTATCATCCCCAAATGAATATTAGCTCTTTCTTTCTTTCATTCATTCTTTCTTTCTTTCTTTTACCTTGCAATATACAGTTTTTTTCAAATCAGAACTGGTCGTTTTAACTGTATTTTAGCGGTTTGAGAACGGCACTTCCACATCCCTGAAGTGCAGAGGTGACAAGGGACGCCGTCCCCCCCCCCCCCCCCCCCCCGTCCCACCATTCATTCGGTCACATTTTGTCCCAAGAACTCACCATATAGGTCGTTTTGGGAGTGACAGTATGTGTAGTTGAGAAAAAACACAACGTTATTTTATTGATCGTGTGTGACTGTGTATTATTCCATTGAGCCTCAGGTTGTATACAGTGTCTCTGTCACAGCCCGCTAAAAGGCACAACAGCTTTGAAGTGAACAGGAGTCTCATGGCGCTCTGCACCGCTGTGTCAGGGAAGCATTCCTCTGATCTGTGCCACGGGGGGGACGGGGGAGGGAGACGGAAGGTGGCTTTATGCAGCATGCAAACTTTATGACTATATATTGGGGGGGACAGATAGCTGCCCTGTCGCCACTGGCAGACAGCTGCACTGTGCGTATGCTGTGTACAAACTATACCACAGACAGACAGGGCCATTTCTTTCAAAAGATTACCATAACGGGGGGATTTCTTTTGACTGAATACTAGCACGTTATACTTGAGAGGTGTTGTGTACTGAAAATGGACACTGTGAGCTTGCAGATCGTACATTTTTGGCATAATGTTATAAGTATAAAGTATAACGTGTGTGTGTGACAGTGTGTGTGTGTGTGTGTGTGTGTGTGTGTGTGTGTGTGTGTGTGTGTGCGCGCGCGGCCGCGCGCGCATATGAGTGTTTGTTTGTACACAATACAATCCAGCCAGGTTTGATGCAACAATCCGGTGTGTTTTGTGTCAAACGGTGCGACAAATTAGCTCAGGGGAGGCTCTGCCTCTGTGTTCCTGTTATGTGGTCCTATACCTGAGCCCAGGTGGGAGGGTGTGTGTGCGTGCGTGTGCGTGTGCGTGTGCGTGTGCGTGCGTGTGTGTGTGCTTCTGTCGGGGGGGTGTTTCTGGCACAGATTGGAGGTCTTTTCTCTTATGGTATAATTGCTGTGTTATCTGCTCCAGTCCTGCTACTGCAGCTACTTCACCCAGTGCTACGGGCCTTTCTGTTGGCTGGACACGCCAATTACCTCCGATCCACACACGCATGCATGCATGCATGCATGCATGCACGCCGTACGCACGCACGCACGCACACACATCTTTATAGAAAAACAACAAGCACATACGCACACTACTTATTCTCCACCACGGCTCTCGCTGGTGATATCTGTTTGTCTGTAGCTGTGCTTCCACTGGAAAACCATGTAGGCTATGTAGAAAATGAATTGCCGTCATACAGTACATGCAGGTAAGAATCATTTACACATCACTATACACAAGCAAGTCTAAAGCCCTGTTCACTGAGATATTTATAGGTGCATCCTCAAAAGTCTTTCAGTCAACAGTCAACAGAAACAATATCCATTTGCAGGCTGCGCAGTCCAGCTAATTTAACTGTAATCTGTCAGAGTTCATTTCTCTCTCTCTCTCCCTCTCTCCCTCTCTCTGTCTCTCTCTGTCTCTCTCTGCCAAACACGTTACACTTACACAAATACACAATGACGTGTGTGTGTGTGTGTGTGTGTGTGTGTGTGTGTGTGTGTGTGTGTGTGTGTGTGTGTGTGTGTGTGTGTGTGTGTGTGTGTGTGTGTGTGTGTGTGCGTGCGTGTGTCCGTCCTCAGAGAGGCAGGTAGCACGGCAGACAGCAGTGGACACGCTTTAACCCATTCTGAATGGGAATCCATTTTGGTGTTAGCATCATGTTATGCTTTAGCTATTGAAAAATAGCATATCTACAAGCTCATAGCGCGCCACCGAGTGGCGCGCTACGAGCTTGTAGGTCTGCTATTTTTGAAAAATCGAAGAACGACTGACATTTTTAGAATCTGATCTCAGGTCAGAATGGGTTAATCAGACCAGTGTGTGTCCAGTGGAAACCTCGTATGAATCTGATCTCAGGTCAGAATGGGTTAAAGGATGAAAGGGAGAACAGACACAATCCGAGTCCCAAAAGGAGCTGCTCGTCTCGGCCAAAACATCCCCGGGGGAATAAAACACTGGTTCTTCCTCCCTTTCCTGCTTGAGACCCTCTTCAATGGCCTTTCCTTCCTCACAGCGGTATAACAACCTGGAGGTTGATTTGCCACTCTCAGCCTTGTTTTAAAACACTTAAACCCTATTATATACTTAGTTGACTGCTGGGGTCCCCCAGGAGCCTACATGTCTGTTCTTAATCCGGCAAACCCATTTGGTAAAATTGGGTTTTTCTTTATTTTTGCCTCTGGGAATGGTAAAACTAGGGCGAGACTATAGGTCGTCAAGTTTTCATGAGCTTTCAGTCATGGTTTAACCTGACAAAAAAGGACCTTGGTTTGTCTCAACAATACATGTTGTAGTGCTGCTGACAGATTCTGCTAACAGTTGAATCTATAGTCTTCGGCCAAAATGTCTTTCTTCCTCTTTTTCCCTCAACACCAAATATCTTCACCGGAAAATATTCGCGTTATGACCTGCAATATATTTCCGGGTCCACACTAAAAGGGACACTAACGTTCACGTGGTTAAATTAACACTATAGATTTTACAGTGTAGACACACACTTCCCCCGATCTCAGTATTTTCCCTCCTGGCAAACGTACATAGCCTTTTTTACCACGACTGTAGTAAATTAACAGGGTTGGCAGCAGAAATCCAAACATGACAGTTAATAATAATATATCTTACATTAATTCAAACAGCACTCTAGAGAGAGATAAATAATATTTACAGTGCATCTTCCTTCCACCAATGTTTGCTTATGTTTGTTAGATTCTTCTGTGGATTTGATCTGCCGCTCTTAATGTTTTGTCGTATTTGGCTGGTTGCCACCGCTGCAATATAGCGCTCCGGTTTATCACGTGCAACAAAACAACTACAGCATGGGTACCGTCATCTTATATAGTCTCTGTCGGGTGGAAACCTCATATGTCCAAAGCTGTTACCTTTCAGGATTAAAATTCAAAAACAAAAGTAGCAGATCTACAAGCTTATGGAGCTGCTCATTTTTGCTTTTGTGTGACACTGCTGTAGTATGATTAAGTATGGCATATAGTATCAAGTATGTCAAGTATGTCAATCCATGCGTTCCCCTGTTATCGTCTGTTGAAAATGCAAATGGTGGCCGACGCAGAAATGGAACAATAAAGGAAGGGAGATTTCTGAAAATGTCTGAAATTCCTCTAGAATGGGAGTGGACGGGAATGGAAAGTGATGTTTTTGCGACCACGTAACTTTGTGGTCCCTGGTCTCAATACGCCTGATGGAGGGGAAAAGGAACTGGTTGGAATAACGTGTTCCTTCCACGCGTTACGTCCGGCCGGGGAAACTCCCCCCCCCCCTGTCAGGTGAAAAGCAGCCTGGACTCCTCATGCACAGAAGGGAGCATGAGGTCCCCCCGGTTGGGCAGAGGAAGTGTATAGCACTCAGGATTACATTAGATAATTGACACTGGGTGAAAAAATGGGTTGCAAAATCATGGGATATTATATTTTTTAAAGCGAATCATTTGGGGGACCCCCCCTGAGCGCCCCAACCCACAGTTGGCTGATACCGACAACAAGCCCGCTATAAGGACCTAACATTTCACAGACTTGTGAGGTGACAGCAGAGTTGGAAGTTGAAAGAGAAGTTATTACTTGAACAGAAAACTGTGTGTGTGTGTGTGTGTGTGTGTGTGTGTGAGACACGTTTAGCTTTGCTCTTCTTCATCAAAGTGTAATAATGCCACATGTTCCTCCCCAGTCAGCGCAGTGAGCCAGAGGCTCTCTCAAAGACCGTCCAATTAATGAAGCTCTCTGCGTGTTTTTTCGCACACACGCGTGTGTGTGTGTGCGTGTGAGACCACACATTTCATAGACCACACATTTTGGAGATCAAACCGGTTGCCTGGGGATACATGTCTAATTTAGGAACAAGATTTGTCCCGGCAAATAGATTTTGTTGCGTTTCCTAAGCAAGCCAAATTATGTTATGATGACGTCCTCCCGATGACTCCAGTGACGTTCAGGACTAGACCAGATCATCACAGCCCATATGGGGATGATCTTTACGTCATTTCCAGGACGTCTTCACGAGTTGAAATAATATAGCTTATTCTGGGTCAGATCTGACTAGTTATGATATGACTTAAGTCGACGTGGCCTCTATCGTGACACTTTCAACCACTATGTTGGTTGAAATCAGGCGATATTCTGGGCCAGATCTGACTATAGTCTTGGTTTGACTTCATTTGGCCCCAATCGAGACGTCACTAATTCGTCCAGGTCGTCCGACCGACCGTGCTTGATTCACGAGTGTGGAAGTGTGTGTGCACATGAACCCTATAACATCCCTCTGCTGGGTATGTCATCTTAATGTAACGTATGTAACATCATAATATATATTCTGTAAAAAGTGGTTAATTATCTGACAATTAACATGAATCCAACATATTAATAGAAAAGATCATGTGTAAACAAACAAACAAACAATAAACATTAATTTGCACAACACTGATGTGCAGTCAAATGTCGCTATATATATATATATACAGTACTATGTCTATGAACCTATCTAGACTATGAAACCTATCAAAAGGTTTAATCTGCAACACAGATTTTATACAATACAGCAGTGGGGGTCCCTGCTCCATCTCTCTCTCTCTCTCTCTCTGCTAGAGGGTCCTTGGCTCTGGTTTAAGTGGTTAAAGAAAGCACAGCAGGAGGCTGAAGGCACCCAGTGACCGATATCTAGGACACGCTCATGCGCGCCGTAGTGAGATGACAGCTTAACCCTTTCTGACCTGAGATCAGATTCATGCGAGGTTTCCACTTGGCACACACTGGTCTGATTAACCCATTCTGACCTGAGATCAGATTCTAAAAATGTCAGTCGCTCTTCGATTTTTCTAAAATAGCAGACCTACAAGCTCATAGCGCGCCACCGAGTGGCGCGCTATGAGCTTGTAGATCTGCTATTTTTCAATAGCTAAAGCATAACACGATGCTAACACCAAAATGGGTGCCCGGACAGAATGGGTTAAGAGAGCCCAGAGCCATGCCCCTGCTAACCCTGACTGACAGGTCTATACTCTTTACAGCCTCAGCTGACTCCACTCTTCTTCATTCTTGTTGCTACCTAAAAAAAAAAAACACATAAAAAAATCTGTGTCATTCTGAGCTGGGGGATGACAGTCATCATTACAGTAGCAAGGTCTGTTCACGCACGCACGCGCACACACACACACACACACACGCACAAGCACACGCACACACACACACACACACACACACACACACACACACACGGGCCGACGGACATGTCACAGCAGCCAAATGAGGTGGAATGGATGGGTGGTTTTTAAAGACATGACATGAGGGGAAAGGAGGAGTTGGGGGGAGTGAGTGCTGACAAGCTGACGAGCTTCTCATGCCAAAGCATCTGCCAAAAATCTACAAGAGATCTCAAATAGCCCAGAGAGCTAGACGTGTGTGTGTGTGTGTGTGTGTGTGTGTGTGTGTGTGTGTGTGTGTGTGTGTGTGTGTGTGTGTGTGTGTGTGTGTGTGTGCGTGTGCGTGTGCGCGCGTGTGTGTGTGTGTCAATAAATACATCACTACAAGATAATTCTGTCTTTCAATCCCACAGTCACCATGAAGGACTGGTGATGGGGCTTAGGCAACGACATCTCTCTCTCTCTCTCTCCCTCTCTCTCTCTTTTACAGGACAAATCCTCCTAATCTATAGGATAAGGGTCTGCAGCTGTGTGCTGGGAGTGGATTCCAGCAGAGCGGCAGGTTAAAAGCCATGCTAGACGCCCGAGGGGGGGAGTGAGATACATACAACCATCCAAAATCCCTCAGTGTTGATTTAACATGACGTTCAGACTGGCTGCATCTACAAAGCTCCAATAAAGGTACAAAGCTACATCTGACGTTTGTGGCTGTACTGCCTCCTGCTACACAATCTACAAAGAAAGCTACAATGAATGAATGTTTAACCATTTCTAATCAGCTTCTCTTCTCTTCACACAATTCCTGCTTGATAATGATTTGGTAAATTACTTCCATCAGCCCCAGTTCCCTGTACGTTTTAACACCATAGCTTCATATCTTCCTTTATATTTGTCCTCGCTCGTCTGACTCATGCTTTGACGTCAACCAGCGTGTCGACCAACAGCACCGCAGGCTGGCGGAAGATATGCTGCGTCTCTTTGTGTCTTTTGTAGCCGTCGACCAAATGGACTCGTACCACGGGGTCCTTTTGGTTACACTTGTGCACTCTCACTTGTGTTATAAATGTGGTCACATGAAAAGAGAGATGGACAGAGAGAGGGGGATCTAAACATATAATAATCTAAAATATGATGGGGGCGATTATGGGGAGGAAAGAAGGGTTTGAGCTATACGCTCATGGATGGAGATTAGTTCAGAGATTACAAATCTAGACTACTAGGCTATAGTGTGAAATCCTTCATCATGTCGCCATCCATGAATTATGATTTGCCTAAACTGGACAACCATGTCTGATGAGATGAGAGAGAGGCTGATCCCTCTCACAACATCTGTATGCGTGGCCTCGATGTGATGCTAACAATGCGCCTCTGAGCCTCCAAGAAGGCAGATTATTATATTGCATGCATCAGACGCTATGAGTCTGCAGTGACATTTCTATTTGCCCGTTGCATCTTCTCAAACTTACAATAATGCATCCTCAATGAGTTCACTAGTGAAGACCGTGCCTTCAAACAAAAAAAAACATGTCCGATGCAGAGATGACTTGAACAGAGTGAAACGGATAGAGGAATGAAAGGGGATCAAGGGATGACATGTGTGAAGGGGATGAAGGGATGAGAGGATGAAGGGATGAGAGGATGAAGGGATGAGAGGATGATGAAATGGATGGATGGGGTGCTGAATGATGAAAGGATGGCGATGGTGAGGGAGGGAGGGGGATGAAGAGGGGGTTAGAGCTGTGGTTCTCAACGTCTCTCCAGAGGCCCTTGAGGGGGCCCCCAGCAAAATGATTGCTAGTTAACCCATTCCGACCGGGCACCCATTTTGGTGTTGGCATCATGTTATGCTTTAGCTATTGAAAAATAGCAGATCTACAAGCTCATATCGCCCCACCGAGTGGCGCGATACGAGCTTGTAGGTCTGCTATTTTTGAAAAATTCGAAGAACGACTGACATTTTTAGAATCTGATCTCAGGTCAGAATGGGTTAATCAGACCAGTGTGTGTCCCGTGGAAACCTCGTATGAATCTGATCTCAGGTCAGAATGGGTTAAGAAACAAGTGGACCTTTACGGGTCTGTAACTCTGAGGCCCCTTTTCCAGCGGGTTTTTTTTTCCCCTGCCAATTGAACCAGTTCACATTGTTTCCACTGAAAATCGGTTCGGAAGTGGAACCAAAAAATGGCCAACGGTTCCGTGAAAGCACCATAAGGTTCCAAGAATCTAGAACAGAACCAGTTCTAGAACCAATGTTCTTTTGGAGAGTGTATTAAATGAAATGTTCCATTTGTACACTCTCCACCGGTTCAGTTCCTTTTGGTTCTTGAGCCAGAGGTCCAAAACTGGAAAGTGAATTATGAATTAAGTGGGCAAAACCATACCTATATTAGATTGCTATCACCATGAAACTTCCCCAGTTGATTACTTACACAAAGACAATGATTTATTGTATTATTTTTTGTATATGCAAATGAGGCATTATAGTGGAAAATATGCAAAAACATAGAAAATAATATGAAAGAGCTACTACTGTAGGAGCTACTACCCATTTGGAACCAACCGGTGAAAAGGGGGTCTCAGTCTCTCAGAGTTAAATTGACAGGCTGACAGCAAGGCTTTCTTTTAGGTGTCACAGAGATAAAGAGAGAGAAATAATAATCATATCAGATGGGACATAGTCTGTGGCTTAACCCATTCTGACCTGAGATCAGATTCATACGAGGTTTCCACTGGACACACACTGATCTGATGTTCTGATCAACCCATTCTGACCTGAGATCAGATTCTAAAAATGTCAGTCGTTCTTCGATTTTTCAAAAACAGCAGACCTACAAGCTCGTAGCGCGCCACTCGGTGGCGCGCTACGAGCTTGTAGATCTGCTATTTTTCAATAGCTAAAGCATAACGTAATGCTAACACCAAAATGGGTTCCCGTTCAGAATGGGTTAATGCATAATTATTAAACCAGGGGTCCTTGATTTCTTTGTTATTCTTTTTTTATGGTTTAATAATCATTGGGGTTTCTACACACAAGTGTTTCTATACACAAAAAAGGATTTGATGCCTCCAGAGGGGAAAAAAACAAAGGAATGAGTTGACAGATTGGAAGACGACGAGTGGATTGAAAGAAAGGAGAATTAATAATGTTGCCATCTATAAATAAACTCCTGCTCTTTATACCATACAGACAAAGTAGCGATTTTTTTCTCCCACTAAAGAAGTTATATAATGCAGCTCTAAGTTGGACGAGCATGTCACGTGAGAGAGATTCCCACTCTCTCTCACATCTGTCTACGTGGCCTCAATCTGATGCTATATAAGAATGAATCCTGGAAAATGTAAGTCGAGCATGAGTGTATTATAGAATTGAGGTTATACATTCAGCCTCTTCTATTCAACCTTCAGGGCGATTTCTGGGCTAAAAACAATAAAAGATGTCACAGATACAG
>NC_137866.1:44575447-44655447 GCF_963924005.1 Protomyctophum bolini
AATCTCTCTGTTTAATCTCTGTTCCATCCTCTCCCTCGCTCGCTCGCGCTCGCTCCCGTCCCCCTTTGTGGACAGCTAATTAAAGGAGAGAGATTGGATACGGACGTGCGCGTGCTCCAATTCGAGTTGGGGGGGGGGGGGTGTAGGGGAAGGGAGAGTCGTATCTATAGGGAGGGGGTTTGGACCGAGGGACGGTGCCGCCTGGCCTGGCCTGGCCTGCCCGGTAACCGACCAATAGGTCCACCAATCGTCACTCTGGAAGAAATTAGCCAGGAAAAACAGGAACGATAACGGGAAGCGGTTAAATAGGCCACCCGGAACTCTGCCTCATTCCACACAATTACCCCCCAATCCCAGCTGCGTTTTAAACCATTCTGACCCGAGATCAGATTCTAAAAATGTTCTTCTACATCCTGACAGTTTTCTGAAAAAGCTATATGTTTCTATGTCAGTCGTTCTTCGATTTTTTTCAAAAATAGCAGACCTATACAAGCTATGAGCTTGTAGATCTGCTATTTCTCAATAGCTAAAGCATAACGTAATGCTAACACCAAAAGGGGTTCCCGCCCCAAAATAGGTTAAACCGCAACACATCCGTGTTGTGGCAAAAAAAGCTTTCGCGGAACAATTCAGATCTTTAACCCTCACGACGTTGTTGCAATGCCATCGACCGATCAGCTGATTCTATTCCCTGCAGAAAGCTTTCCGCCGTAAAAACTGAAAAGACACGAGTACACCTGTAGATCCCTGAGGGACTCCGTAGACACGAGTACACCTGTAGATCCCTGAGGGACTCCATAGACACGAGTACACCTGTAGATCCCTGAGGGACTCCATAGATACGAGTATAGATCCCTGAGGGACTCCGCTGAACCATACAGGATTAAAGTGCTTCACACCGGCTGACGATAACACTTACAACAGCCGCCACTCCACGTGCACTCCAAGCACGCACGCACGCACACACACACACACACACACATACGCACACACGCTCGCGCGCACACTTAACTCCATTGGCGTGTTGATTTATACCGAGTCTCTCGCTCTTCTTCTTTTACCACTTAATCAATGTCGGAGCTTCACTCCTGGGAGTAGTGTGTAAATGTTTATCTATCGAATCATCCTCTCCAAGCCTCTCCTAACGTGTGTGCACGTGTGTGTGTGTGTGCGTGTGCGTGTGTGTGCGTGTGCGTGTGTGTGTGTGTGTGTGTGCGTGTATGTGTGTGTGTGTGTGCGTGCGTGCGTGTGTCTTTCTCTTTATACACGGGTCAGAGGTCAGTTAGGGATTGCTGATACATCCACTTCAGCCAAAAAAGGTCACCCTTAAAATATTGACATCAAACACATAAACTTTCTGTCGAATAACTCAAAGGGAGAGATAAGATGATTGTGGGCTGAGGATGTCAAAGTTTATACAGAGCAGGATGGGAGCTATAGGGGGGCAGAGCTGATGTGGTTAAACCACTTAATAAAAGCCTCAGTCGGTAGAGCGCCCTCCTTTGGACCCAGAAGGTTCTGCGGGTTCGATATCAGCTATACAGCTAACTCTCTAACTCAGCATTATGCGTAGCACAGCTTGTGAAACCCTTGTAAACCCTTACTGTATATGTACTTATCTCACTCATTCTCTACGGCAAATCTCTTTGCCGAAACAAGCGGATCTATTGACAAGCTAGATTAGAAGATCAGTCGTGTTAAATGCTACAAGTTCTGAGCTGTCTTGACAACGGCTGTTCTTGACAAATGTTCCACCTTTTAGGACTTGCCTAGTAATGCTAGGGGTTCATGTGAATAAAAAGCTGTGCATGCAACAGTCTGACGAAGGTCCTTCACCAAAACATTGCATCCGAATATATCTGTTTTTCTTTATAAGTAATTTTTAATTAATTGACTTCTACGTTCTATGTTTATGCTCCAAAACACCTGTTAATGAACGTCTTGTCATGTGTCTTTCCACCGTGGCCAATCAGCTAAGCAAGTGATGATATACGCCGTGCCGGATAGTCGTTGAGAAATAACGCCCGACAGGATGATTAAACACAAGAGGCGTAAGCTGAGGTGCTTAAATCATCCCGACGGGGGTTATTTCTAAACAACTACCGGCTTATTTCACGGCTATACAAAATACATAAATTAATACATTGACCCAAAAGTAACAACAAAGCTATATTTCCTTGCTTATACGGTAATTAAAGTATTGCGTTAGTGTTGCACTGGGCAGACACGGTCCGGTTTACTGCGGCATTGTGTATTTCTTGTTTCAAATGTTTTCAAAAACATTTCCTGAGAGCAACGTTGAGTTGTAAACTTGACATGATGTGTTTGTTTACAGTGGTCCGTTATACAGCCAAGCTGTTCGACTATCGGCCGCTCGCCTGCTATCGGCCGGTAGTCGCCCCATAGGGTCCCATAGACAAATAATGCACTCCGTCGTCTGGCTGTTCAAACGTAGGGTCTCTCTCTCTCTCTCTATCTCTCTGCCTCTCTCTCTCTCTGCCTCTGTCTCTCTATCTGCCTCTCTCTCTCTATCTCTCTCTCTGTCTGAGCTTCCATTATCCGATGGCTGCTGGCCGCATACAGCTGCAAAGCTCAGCAGGGTCAGGAGAGTGTGCGTGTGTGTGTGTGTGTGTGTGTGTGTGTGTGTGTGTGTGTGTGTGTGTGTGTGTGTGTGTGTGTGTGTGTGTGTGTCCGTGCACTTCTTGAGTGTGTGCACTTCAAGTGTGTTTACATGTTGTGTGTGTGTTGTTGTAGTGGGTTTTAAGAGGGTTATTCAGGCCACGACGTAACCAGACAAAACACTGCTGCTCCAGATCACTGCCACTCACCCCAGCTGTGAGAGAGCAGATGACACACAGCGTGAGAAGGTTAACACACACACACACACACACACACACACACACACACACACCATTAAGCACCATCCATCCCCGGCGCCCTTGTGTGCTGAGAGGGCTCTCCACAGAGACCTACACACACTCTCTCACTGTGGACGGGACTGTACAACGGGGACCATAAACACACCTGTCCCTGAGTGGAGGACCAGACCAAACACATGTCACCTGTCAGGGACACATACATCATGGCAATTCACCCAAAAGATCGTCAACATTTAAGATACCGATATAAACCGACTTCATGATCCATTCGATTGATTGTATATACTTTGTAAGTCAGGGATGAAAACGGCACGTTGGTACAGTCAGACATTAAAGGGGGTGTCAGTGATTTCAGTCAAAAACCCTTAGGTTTCGTTTTTGCCTTGGGACACAAGCTTTCATCCAATCAGGATAGAGAACAAAAACGAAACCTAAGGTTTTTTGACCCACAGGGGTTAACTGGGGACAGGGAGGAACTCCTTATATGGTCAGCACACTCTATAGTAGAGAGGATTATCACAACAAAACAAAAAAAGAAGTGATATTTGAATTAAGTGAAATCACTGACTCTACCTTTAAGGCTAAAGGTTCAAGGATGACACAAAAAGTCCTGGGTACTTGTTTCCGTTGTGGTCCTATCATGTATTCAATTCATCAAATCATACAATCAAGAAGCAGTTTTTTTCAATCAATGAATCGACACAAAAACAATCAAACTGATTTTGGTTTTTGTAAATGACCGACGTGCTAAGCCCTGTATTATACTTCGTTCTAGGGTAGGTAGGTACCCTCACAAAAGACATGCCGTAATCCATGGTCTCTAAACTGCCTCCCCCTGGCCAGCCGGGGCGCCTGATGGAGGGGAAAGGAACTGTTTGGAATAACGTGTTCCGTCCACGCGCTACGTCCAACCAGGGAAACTCCCCCCCTGTCAGGTGTAAAGGAGCAACTTGGGGACACTCAGGCATGAAGGAAGCATGAGTTCAAGTCCGTTGCTCTCCCCTTGTCCCCCATATATGGGGACTAGGTTGGCGGAGGGTGTGTAGAGCCCAGGATCACATTAGATAATTGACACAGGGGTGAAAAATGGGTTGCAAAATCGTGGCATAAAGATTATTAATAAAAATAAATCAAATAAATCAATTAGCGATTTAAAATACAATAAAATAAAAACGTGATATTGATTTGAAAGTCATGTCGCCCCCCCCTTTCTACGCAGAGACACACACGTTCACGGCAGATCATGTGACAACTACAGATTCCATGAAACACATTTTGTCCCCCGACAGACACCACTGCAGGGCGACACCACACACACACACACACACACACACACGCACACACACAGGCTGGGACAACAAAGAGGGTGCTGTGCTGGTGTGACGCTAACACCACTACATAACACCCCCTACCCAGCCTACTGGCCACCTACTCCCAGTCCCCAACCCCCCCGGAGCAGTTGGACTGTCTGTCCCCTCCGCCTTCATCTGCATGTTCTCATAGTATGCACACACGCATGCACAGTCGCGCATGCAGTCACACACACACACACACACACACACACACACACACACACACTGCAACACATTGTGAGCTTTATGATAAACAATTTTCAATTAAATAAATAGAGACGGATTTGGCCAAAAGACCAGAAGCAGGGATAAAACCTGATACCGGAAACAAACAAACGAATGACCGCAGAGGGAGATCAAAACAATGACCAGCGGTTGGAGGAGTCCATGCCGGTATATTAGGGATGTTCAGAGTCACGGTCCGGTGGGTGTACTGTACTGTACGTTCACAGTATACTGTACTGTAGGATGAAAAGCCCTGTTTGATATTAATACTCTGAGTGGAGAACATCAAGTCAGACTCTACTACTACAGCCCTTAAGTCCTATACCCTCTCATCTCTGCTATGTGTGTGTGGGCTATATAGTCACTTGGACAGAGTACACAACAGCTTGCTGCTCCGAAGGTCCAAAGTGTGTGTGTGTGTGTGTGTGTGTGTGTGTGTGTGTGTGTGGATGCGTGTGTGTGTGTGTGGCTGTGTGTTGTTTAGCAGTTTATGGATGAATGCAAGCGATCCTGGCAGTCTCTGCACCAACCAGTCTCTCTTCCCTGCTGGGCCAAACCAGGCCTGTGGACACAGGCGCAAGCACGCACTCACGCACACGCACAAACACACATATACACACACACACACACACACACACACACACACACACACACACACACACACGCACACCGGGATATGGGGGCTGCCCTGTCTTTTCCTCTGGTGTGAAACAGGGGGTGAAGAGGGCTCTTTAAAAGCCCATCCACCACACGGCTCTGTCTTTTCCTCTCATATATATATATACACCACACAGGGGAAATTATACTGCTCTAGCATGAAGTATGGCTGACAACAAGACAAGAGAACACACAACAAACGGCCGGGGCAGGCGGCGTGGCATTTGTGTGGCTGCTTATCTCTGATGTGACAATGCACCCAGATGTCCCCGATGACTTAAAGTAGACGCCTGTGACACACAATTCCCATCCGCCCCATGTGCGCGCTGAGAAACGGAAGCGAGCATAATTATGTAGTGTCAGTCTTTGTTGCATGCTCCAGGCGGCGAGCGAAAGACATTGTGATGTTTCTTTCTCAATTTACGCGGCCGGAGACGTGACAAGTAACTGGGTATTGTCCCTTAGGCATTAAATGACGTGAAACATTACCTAGTGTAGACAGTGCAGTGCTGCTGTGTGGACCACATTACAACACATGCAACACATTATCATATAACCATAATCATGGTCAATAATCTGTACACTGCAGTGCTGACACTAGCAAAACAACAAAAAGGTTTTTACATAAATTAACGTATTCACCGGTAATTCAAATTAACTTGATCATATACTACGTACAGCATCACACACAAGAGTAACAGATCTGCAAGCTGGAAGCGCTGGTGCACTTGCCGTTTTTGAATTTGAATCCGGCTGTAACAGTCTTGGACATAATTATGAGGTTTCCACCTCATTACGACAGCCGACATGTTGACTTTGGTGTCCCCCCATGCTACTCCCAAACATCATGTTCTAATCTTAAAATAAACAGCCCATCTACATGCTTACAATGCATCGCAGAAGCATTGAGAGCTTGTTTTTCACTGCACAACATGCTTCCATAGAAGACACTCCTGCATACTGGTGTCATCTAAATTCATTGAATGGGATAAAACTGGGTGGGAAACCATTTAGAAAGAAAAAAAGCATTGCGAGAACGCAACGCAAAGACCTTCAGGACAGTCCTTCACATTATTGGGACGCTATCAGGATTGTTTATAAAGTGGCCGCCTGCCCCGGGCACAGACTAAATGAATGAGGCTTAAAGTAGCCTCCACTGTGGATCCATTATAGATTCACCTCAATAGGTTGCAGACTATACCCTCTCACCTGCAGTCCTGCTAATGAGCAGCATGAGCTAACCTGCGTTACAGCAGGTGAGGACGGAGGAAAACAACAGCCCTGACATCTTGTCCTTGAGGGACGACCGGCTTTTCATTTAGACTTCAATTTAGTCCGTTAACCAGCCACTAACAACATCAGTCTCACGGGCGGTACAGAGGAGCAGCACAGCACCACAAACTGAAAATGAGTTTTTACTTCAATCCACTTTCCTGTCCAGATTTTATAGAGAGTTTTTTTCTGGGAGAGGTTTTACGATGGTTTTAATATATTTATATTATCGTTATTTCTATTCACATCTTTTAGTCGAGTGGTTCCCCAAACGGGGGATGTAAATTTACCCTTACAATGTAACAAATCAGTAATTCTGACACGTAAATGTAAAATGTCTCAGAACCATTATTCCAGCCTAAAGCCATATAGTCTCCAACATTAGTCAAGATGAAATGTTATTATTCCACATCTTGCTATTTGTCTGATTTAATGTTTCAAAGACAAGAGATAATATTAAATATAAAGACAGAATGAAGGTTCTATGTGTGTAGCATACACCAAACTGTGCGTTTTGGGGTCCAAGCCAAGGCTTATGAAGTTGCAATTACAGCCAGACATAAATAAACAGTGATTCAATTCATTCATAAACGGTCTAGGCTACTACACAGTGCGTTGCTGTCCATGTCAGCACCACTTTGTGTCCACTCCATGCAGGTCATCATCCTCATCATCATCATCATCAACAACTTCCAGACGCAGAGCCCGTATATTTGTTGTCAAGTTGACACAAAGGAACGACAGTTTGGCATAGACGTATACAAGATGTAGAGTGAGGGTGAAGTGGAGTCTCGTTTAATCGTGAACACGCTTTACAATTTTGTCAAGCGCGACCTGAATGAAAGGCATGCTCACTCAAGACCGAGACTGAACTTGTGATTGAGTTGAGAGAGACACAACATAAACCCCGCTTAAAGAATAGAATATATAAACAAATGCAATGGCAAATTCTATCTCAATATCATGTCGTTGAGCAATTAAGAGTGCAGCTGTTTATTATTGGATTCTACCCTTCATTAGCAAAGAGCAAACAATATCTTTAACAGAAGAAGCTTCTGGACATAAAAACAAGAGCTGCTAAAAAGATGGAGAAGCTCTCCTCACTCCTCTCCATCATGTTTTAAATATTCTATAAAAAAAAATCGCTTGTCTTTCTCTCTTACCGTCCACAGCCATGGTGGGTCTCAGCGTGTATCTCTCCGTGGTGTCAGCAGGTCTCTCCCATGCTTAGAACTGCCGCTCGTCGGAGGATGAAATGGATGGAGAGTGCAGCCTTAGCGCCGGCTACAGAACAACGCACGACTTTGGAACTCAAGCCCATACGCCATAATAATAAAATACACAATAACATGTGTGCGCGTGTGGCGTGTAGTGTGTACGTGAGCCGCGAAACGCGAAACGCCGTCACTCTCCAGTCTAGGACCATTTGGTCTCAGCCTCTGTCTGTCGGGGGTCGACTCTCTCTCTCTCTCTCTCTCTCTCTCTCTCTCTCTCTCTCTCTGTCTATCGGGGTCTCTCTCTCTCTCTCTCTCTGGCTGCGATGACTCCTGCTCAATCTCCGCCCCTTTCTCATACCTGACTGACCGCCCGGAGACAAAAGGCAAAGGTCGTTTTACGCACGCTGTCGCTTTCAAACTGCGACCAGCTGTTACTACTCTCTCTAATCAGGAATGATTGTGGACATGGCGTGGTGATTAAATGTGCTGTAGTATAAGCCTAGCTCACTATAGCTGATAACATTTATTTGAAATAGGAGCTACGTGTTAAATTGCTATATTGCTAAAGTGTCTATCTTTCTCTTTAATAACGGAAATGGAAAATCTATCATTATTTATGTTCGGGTACCGATTTAATTCAGTCAAACAAAGGAGAAGTAATGTAGCCTATACAGTGGTTCTCAAAATGGGGTCCCCCCCCAGCGGTCTTTGGGGTGGGGTTCCAGGGGGTCCACAAACACTTTTGAGTCCACTCCAAGGAACAGCAATGTTAACCCACCCATGCACCTATGTTATACTGTGAGCACGAGTATGACTATTAGTACCAGTAGGGGCGCTGTTTGCCAGAAACAGAGAGAGAGTGCAGCACTGTTGCCTGCTAATGAGAGAGAGAGAGGGGGGGGGGGGGGGGGGGGGGAGAGGGGAGTTGCACAACTCAGTTCACACAGGTGTGATTTCGAATAGGCTACAGCGCCACAATCATTTTAATCACTTTATTCATTTACATAATTGGACATTCAAAAATAGCAGATCTGCAAACTCACAGCATATCATGTCACAATACTGCTAGTTTATATATCTGCTATTTTTTTTAAATGTTTACAAAATATGTATAGGTAATCCCTGGTACAAAACATTTTCAGATGGTGGTCCACGACAAAATACATCAGCTTGGGGGTCATTGACTTAAAATAGTTTGAGAGGCGAGCGGCGAGCCACTGATATACAAAACGCAATCATACACAAGTGTAATTGGACGGGATGAAACACAAAGAATGAATAGACATACAGTAATTGGACGTTGGAACTGCATTAAATAATTCAAGCTGATGAATGGATTCTGAAATTGCCTTGGTGTCCAACCTGACAATGTATTTTCTGTTGACTAAAGAGCTGGCTGGGAGAGACAGGGAGACCTGTTACTGAACAAACACTCCAGCGATGATTCACTTTTTAATCAAAACATATATTTTGTATGTACTACATACAAAATATATGTTTTGATTAAAAAAGTGAATCATCGCCAATTTCCAGAATAATAACAATAGCCTATAGTATACATACTATGTAGGCTATTGTTATTATTCTGGCAATTACTACAAGATTTCTTGACTTAAACCACACAAAACATCTCAGGGCATGGTCAAGGTTGGCCTTAGGTTAAATGCCAAGAAGACTGAGGTTATCAACATCTCAGCGGAACATCCACCTCTCACAACAACAGGAGGCACTGTAGTGCTGAAGGAAGTCAAGTACCTCATGGGTCAACTCAACCTGAGCAAGACCTGAAAGTGAGGAAGGCACTTGCATTCAGGGCCCTGAATGGCATATAGTGTATGGAACTCCAATCTCCCCCGTCAAATCAAACTCAGCTTCTTCTATGCAATTAGTGGAGTCTGTTCTCCTATAAGGCAGTGAATGCTGGACCCTGAAGTCAACGCTAGAAGTCCCTTGTGTGCTACACCAGAAGGCTGCATGCAGTGCTTAATATGAGCACGAGTGTACCTGTTACTAACTAAACTGCAATTAGAAACTGGCCCCCGTAAAATCTGAATCCCCCCCCCCCCCTTTTTTCCCCTCACAGTATATGTTTCTTTTCCCTTTTTACCTCCTCTATGATGATTTCCAGTTTTGACTATATAGTTGTGTATATTCGTACGTCTCTAATTGTTTTGATGAATTGAAAATGGTGGGCCCTATTGTAAACGAGTGTAATGCTTTATGGTGTCGTCCACTCACAGTTATCAGTTGTTGTATTGAGTTGTACTTGAAATGTACTGTATAATTCTGCATACTGGATACCAAGGGTGAGCCAGAAAAGAGCAGCCAGGAGAATGACTATAGCAGCAGGACACTGCCAAAGGCATCAAGAACATGCCAGCCAGCAAACTGGTGCTCTGGGAACCAACACACGGGCATCGATCACGAGGACGTCCCACGCTATAACATACGTGGATGTACTCAAGAACGATGCAGGAGCGCAAAGTACCAACGATATGGGGAACCGGGATGACTGGAAGCGACGATGGAGGGCTCGTCTGAGGACGTACAGAGAGAGTCACACCATGAAAATATTTTAGTGGAAATAGGCAAATTCAGTGAAAATAGCAGATCTACAAGCTCTAGATTTAGAATCTAGATAGATTTTGTTGTTTTGTATAGAGGGAGAAAGAAAGTACGGACCCCTGGGGAATCAGTGATTGAAGAAGCAGTGAAGCTGCTTCACTGAAGCACATAGGTTTTGCTTATGTGAAAGTATCAATACCGTTTATACCGTATTGTAGAAATAGTCAGTTACAAGGTATTCTACAAAAGTATTGGCATGAAAATGTACTTGAAGTACCGAAAGTAAAAGTACTCGTTACGTTATGCAGAAGGTCCCATCCCATATCACAAGTTTTCAAATGTATTTAACGTATAAACGTCTCTACAATACAAGCTCATATAACGTGTTGGCGTGTTGTGAGCTTGTGGATCAGCTATTTTCAAATTGCCAAATATATTAATATAGGTCTGAAGTGGTTCAAATTATTGTGGGGACTGTGAAGTAAAAGTACTTTGGAGAATAAATGTACTTAGTTACTTTCCACCACTGGGGGGTCCCTAGATCAAATCAAACAGGAGACATTGGAGGAGTCCAGATGGATGTACAGATGTTGCACTGCATGCTGAAAAGATTTCAAAACTTCACACAACAGACAGACGAGACATGCCAGCTATTTGACAGTCAGACACACCACCACTGCCCACTTCAAAGCAAAAGAGTTTCAGGGGCCAGTTGAGTGAATATCATCAGTGTTGGCGTATAGAACCTTGTATGTCAAAAACTGTTACTTTTCAGTAAACGGGAAGGAATCTTGTGTTCCAAAGGGTCCAATTATTTAGTTACAAGCTCATGTGATACTCTTGGTTAAATATTTATAAAACCCACAGACTTACACTTTCAATTTGTTATCCCATGTCAAAATAGGTCAAGCGAAAACATTTAAAAGCTTAAAAAAAAAACGCGAAAGTTCTAAACAGTCACAAGTCACAACATACTTTGTCATACAACAAAAAAAAGAATAAAATAGGGCATTAATTTATGAAAACATGACAAAAGTATAAAAAGTGCCCCGCTGGGCACAGGTCTCCACCAGGATAGGATTGTTTGTGACGTAACAGTATATTCATAATGCTTAGTGTAATGTTATGAACATTAATGCATGTTGTCTTTTCAATAAATGGGTGGCATATAGTACGAAACGGGCCACTCCTGAAAACTTTGGAACTTTGGAAGGCATCATTTTCGTGCAAACCTAATGCTTGGAATGTGTTCCGAATAATGAAAACCCCCTAGTTTGACACATCAGTGACGTCACAGTATAATGAAATTTAGAAAATGTTGCCATATATTGGTTGTTGACGGTACCCCAACTTTCAGCAGCTGTCAAAAAATCCACTAGGGCTGTTGAATAGAAACCAATGTGGGATAATTATGTTAGTAGACACCCTTACAAACACATTGGGGATGAAAATTATTGGTAAGAAATCTATTCCCAGAATGTATTAATATCCCCTGACTATATTCGGCCTGGTTGAGACAAAGATGAAATATGGAGATACAAGGTTCCTGCCCCGATTGCGAAGATCTGCTTTGATCAATGTTACCCGCTCGGTAACCTGCTAACAGAGTCCGCTGGTGTTATTTGTTAGATGTCTACTGACTGCAGAGCAGTGCCTTTTGTAGTATCAGAAAAATCATTCCGGAATGAGGTGATGGGAGAACATTCACAGTCACAGGTTCACGGAGAAGGCAAAAGGACATCTAACAATGCGATCAGACTCAACAAGGCAAAGCAAAGACATCAAACATTACATGTTTGTACACACAAACACACACACACACACACACACACACACACACACACACATTCACGTATAGGTAGGCTGCCGCTACAGTACAGTGTATGCAAATTAAAGCTGACACAATCTCTCACAGAGCCTAATTTGAGCAGTCAAAGTGTGTGGATTTGATTCAGAAGGTGGCCAGTGCAGGGAATTGTGCAGGATGTATCACACACACGCACGCACGCACGCACGCACACACACACAGAGGAGATCACTGGCTGAGCGGCCACTTGGGATTGGGTAGACTCCTGGTTTGATCCCTCTCACTGCCACACTAAAGTGATTCCACTTGTCAATGTTATCTCCCCACCTTTTCTTTTGTCTCCCTCGTCTCTTGCCACTCTGTACCCTGTACAGTGTACACCCTCGCAGCATGGTCTCTGCAAGGCCTGAGGATCTGGTAAGTGATGTGTCTGAACCACCTCAGTGAAGGCCTGAGGATCTGGTGATGTGTCTGAACCACCTCAGTAAAGGCCTGAGGATCTGGTGATGTGTCTGAACCACCTCAGTAAAGGCCTGAGGATCTGGTGATGTGTCTGAACTCTGAAACAGTTTTCGCTTCATGACAGTATACTAGGAAGCAGGTCATCATGATGGCTTGGCCGAGATACCCATGAGTCTTCTGTAGCGTCTCATCTCCATGCTCTGTATTCTCTTTTACACCATATAGTCACAGTATAGTCTCACCTTTGATGCCAGACTGATGATTTTGAGCTTTGTGTGCTTTGCTTTGTGTGTCTGTGACTTTGTGTGCACCACATTTGTGATGATTTGATTGGCTGAGCACGGAATGTGATGTATATATATGATGATGATAGTATGACGATAAGAGCGCCCCTCACTTCACACGAGTGTGATTTTTGTCTTTACATAATGGGCTTGAGTTTTGCCAAGGCAGCAGTTGTTTGCGCAATTCTGGCAAGGACCATGCACCCTTTGGACCCCCTTCATCGGAGGTATTTCCAGTGCCATGTCTATTGACTTTGATGTCTGAGCGGATGCAGCCAGTGTTGTTGTTCGTCATCATTTTAGTTTTTTCTGCATGGATGGCATCCATGGTGCACTCCAATAGGCTCTATATGCACACCACGCCATTTTGGAAAATAACTCGGGCCAATGATACCAATGGAGGCTCAGGCTGACAGACAGTGCAGGCCAGGGTGCTGCTATTGAACATGCTGGCTCACTGGAAGCACTGCTACACTGCAGTGGGTCTCCAAAGTGTCCCTGTACGGGTGTATGGAAACCAAATGGAACCAAGTGGACCCTCAAATGGGTCTCTCTCTGTCTGTCTGTCTGTCTGTGTGTGTGTGTGTGTGTGTGTGTGTGTGTGTGTGTGTGTGTGTGTGTGTGTGTGTGTGTGTGTGTGTGTGTGTGTGTGTCTGTGTGTGTGTGTGTGTGTGTGTGTGTGTGTGTGTGTGTGTGTGTGTGTGTGTGTGTGTGTGTGTCTGTGTGTGTGTGTGTGTGTGTGTGTGTGTGTGTGTTAGGCTGCTCAACAGTGACACTTGGTGGTCAACAAACGCTATTTCTGTACTCAGACGGACAGACAGACAGACACAGGGACACACACATACAGTACATAGCTGTCTCTGGCTAGCTAGCACCACTCGGAATTGAGAACCACTGTATACACTAAACGGAACAGAGCCTTAATTAGTATCATCGGTAGTATATAAATGCAACGTTTAGCCTATTGTCGTCCTGAATCAGTCTCTGATTGCTCCGTTGGAGAGAACTGGTGGACAAGGACAAATGTACATAGGAGAGAAAGGAAAAAACGGAGGCAGTGAATAACACCTGCTTTAGATGGTAATTAAAATGTACATTTAGCTCCCCTCTATATAAATGCACGCACGCGCGCACACACACACGCGCGCGCACACGCACACGCACACGCACGGCACACGCACACACGTAGGTATACACACAGATAAATATATGTACACACAAACTGTGTCTGACTTGATTTTCACAACCACGACAATGTGGTTGTGAAGATGCATCTTTGGGGTCATATAGAGTGGGTCCCCTAAACAGAACAAAGGACGGGAGATGTTGACGGTTCAGAGGAGAGAAACAAATCCAAAGAGAGACGCAGCGATGGAAAAAGTATTCACAATCGTTACTTATACGTAAAAGTATCGAGTAAAAGTTCGGTAGTTCAAATTTCTATACTTGAGGAAAAGTACAAAAGTATGGGCTTCAAAATATACTTAAAGTACCAAAAGTAAAAAATACTCATTATGCAGAATGTCCAACATGTTCACAAGTTTCCAAATATATAAAAAGCCTTTGAAAATAGCAGCTCTACACAAGCTCACAGCGCGTCGCGTCGCAGACACATTGTGAGCTTGTAGATCGGCTATTTTCGAATAGGGCTGAAGTGGTTAACGTTTTCTAATAATAATCAAAGCTCACAAAGTAACTATAGCTACTAAAGTGTCCAATTAGTTTTATTGGCATAAAAGTACAATATTTGCCTCTATAGATGGAGTGGAGTAAAAGTAAAAGTATTGTAAATTGTAAATAAAGGTGCCCCAAAAGTGAATATATACTTAGTTACTTCCCACCACCGGGACGCAGACAGAAATGGAGACCGACAGCGTGACCCTATAGTAGACACAGAGGAGCTATTGATACTCTTGAGTGGAGCACCAGCTCTTTGCCAGTGTCCGTTGAACCCGTTCAGCATCAGGGTGAATGGAGGCGCCCTCTGACTTGGCAGAGAGAGAGAGGATGGTACCGGACAGAACCCATAGGACACGGAAAGAAGAGAAACGGTCGAGGGAAAAAGAGCGGAGCAACCCTTTGGCTGCGTCTAAATGCTCAGAAAACAGATGGGAGAGAAGCTGAGAGAGGAGCACGGGGTGCATCTCGAGAGTTTCCCACACATGGGTACAAAAAGAGCCCTCTTTCTCCTGCTTAATCTGACCTGAAAGAGATGGCTCTCTTTTGGGGTGGAACTGAAAGCCATAGCAAAATGATTCCTAACTGCAGGGCTTTGGTAATAGAGCCATCATCTGGGATTTGGGATATTCCTGTTGTCGGGGCAGAATTAAACCTCTTACAGTATATATCCATATTCAACCTTTTTGTGTGTGTTTTTTCTTCTGTAAATCAAAATGTGCAGATATGCAAGCTTGAAACACGGCATGTTTTGAGCTTGTCCATCTGCTACTTTTGATATTTTGCATCTGAATCCTGAACAGTAAAAGATTAAATGTTTTTTTTTGTGTCTTTTGCCTTTATTTTATATTTTTTGTGGAGGGACAGACAGTAGGCTGACAGGAAATGGGGAGAGAGATGGGGGAGTGACATGCAGTAAAGGCCGGGAGTCAGGAGTCGAACCCGCGGCACTCTGGACCGCTGAGCCACGGCCCAGGCCGACATACGAGGGTTCCACCCGACAGACCGTATCATAATATAATGAGTCGTTTCCTGGATATAAATGCTGCCTTAACAGATTGTGTAATTTTCTGAACTTATAACCAGACTGTTCTGGCTGTTGTATTATTTGCCTTATAACCCACTTTGCCTTAATCACTAACAGAGATATTTGGTCAACAATATTGCGATAACAGATCATTTTCCCATAATTATCGTCCCTGCCGGGGTGGAAATCATTATATCCAAAACTGTTACTTTCCAGGAATCAAATTCTAATCAAAAGTAGCAGATTTAAAAATCAGATCAGAACACAAAAAGTAAAGACATGGAGACATATGGGAGGTATCTGCCCGACAGCAACGATATCGCCAATGCCTTTGGGATGACAAAGGGCGTATCCCACCTATATATACCAAACCCCAGCATCAGAGCAACGTGTCGTGAGCAGTATAGCCACCAGTATAGAGCCCTGAGGGACTCCCCTCAACAGCGTCTGGGGGTTAAAGTGCTCCATTCTGGACACATATACTGTAGGCATGCCAGGAATCCTTAAAGGAAAACAACATCTCCCGTCGACCCTGCTATTTATTCAGGAACATGAACACGGGGTGACAGAACCTATTTGAGAGATATATTCTCTGTTTGCCTCTCCTTGAAATCATCACCTCTTGTCTTGCGCGCGCGCGCGCGCGCGCGTGTGTGTGTGTGTGTGTGTGTGTGTGTGTGTGTGTGTGTGTGTGTGTGTGTGTGTGTGTGTGTGTGTCTGTCTGTGTGTGGGCGTACAAATAACCACAGTTACTGTAACAGGCAATTTCCAAATCCGAGCCTTGTTCCAAACACTAACTCACATCATGTGCACTTGAGCACACACATGCACACACACACACACACACACACACACACACACACACACACACACACACACACACACACACACACACACACACACACACACACACACACCTCTCTCTCTCTCTCTGTCCTTAGACAGCATATAGTGCGGTGCTGATGGGGAAACTTTGTCCTGCAGAGCAAGGGCGTGCTCAGCTCAGGAAGGAGCAAATTCATGCTGTGCTCCTATAGCTGACTGAACTGTAGAGAGCTGACTCCTTTGATCCAAGACGACCAAGACAAATGGACTGTGCCGCCGTTTCCTGTGGAAAGCATTTTGTGAGAGAAATCAGCAACCAGGTCTATGAAAACAAGCCCCAAAGAAGTGACCATATAGGCCCACATGAGCACTTTAACCCATTCTGACCTGAGATCAGATTCATACGAGGTTTCCACTGGACACACACTGGTCTGATGAACCCATTCTGACCTGAGATCAGATTCTAAAAATGTCAGTCGTTCTTCGATTTTTCAAAAATAGCAGACCTACAAGCTCGTAGCGCGCCACTCGGTGGCGCGCTACGAGCTTGTAGATCTGCTATTTTTCAATAGCTAAAGCATAACATGATGCCAACACCAAAATGGGTTCCCGTTCAGAATGGGTTAAACCTATATACTGTACTGCGCACTACACATTGGCTATTTGAAAATAGAGAATCTACAAGCTCACAACGCGTCAAACACAACATACTGGCACAAAACGGTAGTGGTTAACGTGCCATCTTATATTACATTTGAGACCGGCGGAAGTGCACAAAAATGTGCGCCTGCAGTTCAGATCGCAAAGTCATGGAACGGCGAAACTGCCGTTCCCTATACTGGCTTTCTCCACACGCGCCTTTCACCATCTTCAATGTGCTCGCATTCTTTTATTTACTTTATACTTCCGCCAATAGAACCTATACTCCCCCCTAGCAAGTAACTGTCAGGACCACGACCATGCCCTCATTCCAGAGATCACCATCTCCAACCTACTAACTATACACACCTGCTCCTCATTAGTCCACACCTATATAATCACCCCCTCTGCCACTCCACTTCAGTCCGTGTTGTTTGCCTGCACTAGACACTAGCCACTCCACATGGTCCCGGCCGTGTATAGCTTTTGTCTGTGTTTGTTGCTTATTCTAACTTTGCCTTTGACTATATGACTTTTGCCTATTCCCTTGTACCTTTGCCTGGATTTATTAAACATCCTTGAAACCTGCGCCTGCATCCAAGAATGTCATTACAGTACCCCCATAGCACCGCGCCAGCTTCCGTTGCTGAAAGCCGCTGTCACTGCATCCGCATAAACGTGCACTTCTCTTCAGAAGCGTTAATATTGTAACCTCGACACAGCATAGTATAGCATCAGTTGCTAACATATCACATTGCATGGTCACAGCACTACTAGACTGTACAATGGCATAGTTTGTCAGATAATTTATAGTGTAAATTATGTCAATGTCAACTTCCTGTCAGCTGTTTACCCTAATTGTAGTGACCCTTTGTCCTTGTGGTGGTTGACTGAGAGTAGGCCTACCCTTTTCCACTGACTGTCAAACATGACCAACAAACGGAAATGAGGAATGTCCAAAACCAGAAGTTAAAGTTGAACTCAAAGGGGGCTTTATTCCATCCAAGTTGAAAACAAAGTAAAAAGACTTTAGCATATAGAAACTGCAGTTAGAATAGAGGGTATAACAAAAAACAGACGTAAAAAGCTGTGAATCTGCTGTTGGCCAGGTTCTCCTCTCTTCCATGTCTGTAGTAGAGGGTGACAAAGCACACCGACAGGGACATTAGACATGGCACACATGATGGCCTAATTGTAGATAGGCTATAGCTTCTACACAGCTCCTATAGCTGTAGCTCCGACCTATACACTAATAGAGTAAACATTAATTAAAATCTAATAATGAATTAGTTTGAATGCAAAGCACCAAATGTAACTGATGTTACCCATGGCAATGCATTGTAACTGGTTGTAATGTCCAGGAACCATATTGTTGTTAATGTTACCATAACCATCTCTGATATTGTAGTGAACAAGTATATTCTCCTCCGTCTCTCAAATCAACTCTTTTAACTCAACAACAACAACAACGCATCCCCAGACAATCTCCATTATTCTCTGGAGTCTGAACAAAGGTAATGTATTTCTCTGAACCCATAACAACTGAAAATCAAGAATATAATCAGGAAATGCTTGCTTTGACATAAAAAGGAAGAAGGGGAAAAAATACAAAGAAAACAGAGAGACATTCTCTGGCTGCATTCACCAAAATAAAATGATTAGCATCTTTGTGCCATTCCTCAGGGGATATTTTACAATGGAGAGAGTCCAAGTTAGCTCACTATAGGCTTCTGAGTGATGGCAGGTTGCCTTCTCTTTCCTCTCTCTCTCTCTCTCTCTCTCTCTCTCTCTCTCTCTCTCTCTCTCTCTCTCTCTCTCTCTCTCTACCTCTATGTCTCTCTCTCCCGCTCTCATCTGTTCAGGATTTTACAACCTCTGCCTGTCAGGAAATATCTCTAAAAGTTATGGAGTATCGTTCCCCGTAACAGTCCCCTCTCCTCTCCTCTCCTCTCCTCTCCTCTCCTCTCCTCTCCTCTCCTCTCCTCTCCTCTCCTCTCCTCTCCTCTCCTCTCATGCCCTGCTGTCTCCTCCCAGGAAAGACAGGGTCAATGAGAACAAGGAGTCCATCTACAGTTGCAGATATATCATGTCAACATGGTCCAGCCCCCGTTATACCTACCAGACGGCAGGGTTAGGGGTCGATCTGGACTGTCAATAAAATTGGAATGAGGTAATGCATGGGGGGGGGGGGGGGGGGGGAACGACTGAATTGTATTTGTTTGTTCACAGCGTGGATGAGTGGCTTACATTTGGCTGCACTCACTGCCAATAAAAGACTATGCGATGCATTTGTATGTGACTGCTCTATAAAACCTTAGTGTTTTGGCCTGGGCCGTGGCTGAGCGGTCTATAGGCACCTATAGGCCGGTAATCCAGCCATGGCTGCGCTTCATCACGGGATCGAGTCGTGATCCCGTCGGCCTTTATTGCCGCATGTCTTCCCCCCCATCTCTCTTCCCCTTTTCCTGTCCAAACTATCAATAAAGGCAAAAATCATATATCTTTAAAACCTTAGTGTTGTTTTGCCAATTATTTGGAGGGCCCATTTTAGGGCAATATTCTCATGGCCCACTAGTAGGCCCAGGCCCACAGGTTGAGAACCCTGCACTGTTAGCCCAGATTTTGAATCCTGTTGTATCAACTAAAATATTAAAAGTACAATGTAAATATACTATTTAAGTTTTATAAATAACTCATAAAAAAAGTGTAAAGTGTACTTTGCATTTTATAGTAATGTGATGAATAAATAATGTTTAGTTCAAATACATTACAATGTTTTAGTGTAGATTCAAATTAACTTAACATGTATTAGTTTGTCAAGAAAAGCCGCAATGCCTTATGGGAAGAAGAAGAAAGGGGGAAGAAAGAGTGGCGTGGCAGGCTGGCAGACATTAGGCATAAGTAGTACAGCAACAATAGTTAGTTTTATACATATCTTAGCCAGGTGCTAGACTATGAAACATTTGCATATCTTAGCCAGGTGCGCAGCTAGACTATATCGTTTCCAACTCGCGGGAGGATAAGTTTACAGTCGGGAGGCGGGACTGCGGGAGCTGTTTACCCGGCCGAGCATTCCGGTCCGGACTGAAGCTAAGCTGTGCATCTGCATTCTGGTGAGTACTCATTTGAAACAGGGCGACACTAAATATAACATGGTTCAGTCAGACAACTCAAGGAGGATGTAATATATATATTTATTGAATAAAAGATAATCAATGCAATATATTTATTATGGTTTGGCGATGTATTGGATCTGCTTTTTAGGTACTCAGGATCAAGCGCATCAGTCCCGACCATAGGGACTCTGAATCCCCCCGTACCTAAAACAGTAGATCCAAAATGACAGGTGGTAGCTGGGGTGGAGGTGGGTGCGCACTTGTATACCGCAGCGTAGAGTATACAAGAAAACAGCAAGCAGAATTGAGCGCAGCCAGCAAGGCAAAGGATGTACAGCAGCACACTGATACACCGGCAGTGGGCAAGCAAGAAGGCAGAGGAATGCAAACCTCTGGTTCAAGTAGCCGGTATGAGAGATGGGGTGAGCTGTGATTGGCTAAGTGCATCATGCGGATGATGCTGCGGTGGCCCAATTAACGGCCGGCGCGCTGACTGAGGTTCCCTGACTGAACTTGCTCTGCGCATGTCTACGACAGGCACAAATGCTCATTTCAGTCAGACAACTCAAGGAGGATGTAATATATATATTTATTGAATAAAAGATAATCAATGCAATATATTTATTATGGTTTGGCGATGTATTGGATCTGCTTTTTAGGTACTCAGGATCAAGCGCATCAGTCCCGACCATAGGGACTCTGAATCCCCCAACAGCGCAAAACATCCGAATCCCCCAAAAAGCAGATCATCCAACACCAAACTTTAAGCTATGTGTACAACAGAGCACCTGTTGTTTCCTGAAACAGGAAAACCATACCGATATCCTTCCACAGGGAAAAGTGTGGGCTTGGATCAGACATAGGTCATGCTAGAATTATGTGATGACTAGTCAATGTGTTCAACAGTACAGCGCCTGTTGATCCCTGAAATTCATTATTCAGGAGTCCTAAATGGTGTCCTGGTTTGCTTGCTGCAATGCAATACCAACTGTACAGATGCCACCTGTACTATACCAACCCAACCAGGACATACCGAAAAGGACATGCTAGAATTATGTGATGACTAGTCAATGTGTTCAACAGTACAGCGCCTGTTGATCCCTGAAATTCATTATTCAGGAGTCCTAAATGGTGTCCTGGTTTGCTTGCTGCAATGCAATACCAACTGTACAGATGCCACCTGTACTATACCAACCCAACCAGGACATACCGAAAAGGACATGCTAGAATTATGTGATGACTAGTCAATGTGTTCAACAGTACAGCGCCTGTTGATCCCTGAAATTCATTATTCAGGAGTCCTAAATGGTGTCCTGGTTTGCTTGCTGTAATGCAATACCAACTGTACAGATGCCACCTGTACTATACCAACCCAACCAGGACATACCGAAAAGGACATTCTATCATTATCATTAATATCTGAAATCAGTACCCAGTAGTCTACCACCTGGAGCTTTTAGCTGCAACATGATCGCCTGCATGATCATGATGCGGCAACGCTGCTGCTGCAAGTTCTGCCACAGTAATATGCAAAATACAGTTTTAAGAATTTATTGTACTTCTGTAGCAAGTAGAAAACAGTAGCATATAACACGCTATTCACGACTCATTAGTATTTGAGCCTGTAAAATATCTTTTAAGTCTAGTCTAACATAGCTCTCGTAAGCCGTAGAGGACCACCGGCCTAGGGCTTTGAGGGTGGAAGTTGGGACTTTTGATGCCGCTGTAGTAGCTGCGCCGATCCTGAAGGAGTGCGACGTGAAGCGATCGGGGGGCAGCCCGCAGCCTTGACACAGGAGACGCAGCTTGTTGCAGAACCAAGGGCTGGACATGACTTTGCCGGAATCCGTCATGAATAGGGGCTCATTGGCAGTTGCAGATGGACGGTATTGCAGGTAGCGAGACATAGAGGAGAAAGGGCAAAGATCAGTGTTAGTTTCTGTTATTACCACGGATACTCCTTTACAAAATGGGTCTGATTTTGAGTGCTTTAGGTTGATGGTGAAATGGTGATCACAAAAACCCAAGTCAGAAACGGAAAGATCATGCATAGGATTGAAAGAAAATGTGCTAGTGCAGAATTCACCGCATCTTAGAAACCCGTAAAAGCGGTGAGAAAAGCTGATTCTAATAAAAGGTCAATATAGGGGCTAAAAAATCCTTGACGGAGCTTGAGAATTAAAGTATTAAGTACTGAAACAGTAATAGGAAGGCGTTTATCTTTAGACCCTGGAGCTTGTTTTTTAAACCCATTGAGGAGGAGACGAACAGAAGGGTTGCCAAGTAGACTACTCACGGTGGGATCTCTGCAGCGGAGATGGAATTGAATGCCAGCTATAATGCCTTTGATGGAGGAGGGCTGGATTTTTCGAGATTCAAAACAGTGAACTAAGAAGGCACATATAATAGAGATGTTGACGGGGAGAGGCGGTACGCAAAAAGAGACACAGAAAGATGAAAAGTAGGACCATGCGGAGTCGTAGCTTTTTAATGTAGATTTGGACAAACCTAGTCTCATATAGCTTGCTGCTGCCGTTAAGTAATAAGATAAGGAACAATCTAGTCTAGAATGGTCTGACTGAAAGTTGGGCATTTCAGACCCGTTGGCATTGCCTCTGGGCACAGGGCATGAAATTCCTGGAATTGAAAACGGGACAAAGCATCAGCTACAGTATTCTCCAACCCTGGAATAAAAGCAGCTTTGAGAATGAAATTATTCATGACGCAGGTCCACGTTATGCGCCTGACTAACCTGTTAATGGCTGGAACAGAGGAGCGACCCTTATTGATAATAAAAACCGCAGCCTCGTTATCACAAAATACTGTGATCCTCTTCTTACTCCATGATTTCCCCCACAGAACACAAGCCACCGCTATAGGGTAAATCTCAAAAAGTGCTGTAGATTTAACGCTCTCTGGTAGAGTGCTAAACTCAGCAGGCCATTTATCGGCGAACCATTCCCCTTTTAGTATCCCACCAAAGCCGCGCGAGGGAGCTGCGTCTGTAAAGAACGCTAGGGAAGCGGAGGTTTCGATCTCGTCATTATAAAAAAAAGAAATCCCGTTCCAGTCATTCAGTAGCAGCGACCAGAAGCGCAAGTCGGAGCGGCATCCTTCATCTAGCTGAATGGTATCGAACAGATTTGGCACGGACTTGGCGAGGTCGAGAAGCCTGGCAATGAAGGCGCGCCCCTGGGGAATAATGCGCATTGCGAAGTTAAAGTGCCCCAGGAGGGAAAGTAATTCC
The DNA here is from genome assembly GCF_963924005.1 of Protomyctophum bolini. Classification (NCBI taxonomy): domain Eukaryota; kingdom Metazoa; phylum Chordata; class Actinopteri; order Myctophiformes; family Myctophidae; genus Protomyctophum; species Protomyctophum bolini. The sequence continues at coordinate 44,598,699 of NC_137866.1, forward strand.
CGTTTAGAAATAGGCTTATCTGTAGTTGCTAAAAAAGCAGAAACGAAACCTCGAAGCCGGTCGAGTTTCTCTGTGGGCAGAGAGGCCTGCATAAGGTTGCTGTCTAGGGTAATGCCTAAAAATTCTAACCTGGTTGTAGGCCCCACCGTTTTCTCCTCGGAGAGAGGCACCTTTAAAAGGCCGAAAAGGCCTCTAACGGCATGAATGCATTTGGCAGGAGCCGAGCTAGGAAAATCGACTACTAGGAAATCGTCTAGCAGGTGTAGCACAAATGGTAATTTGCTACAATTCAACAGAATCCAGCAAAGCGCTTCGGACAGAGTATCGAAAATGCGGGGGCTACTGCGACAACCAAAAGTCAAGCGGACTGAAAAATAGAAATTAGATTTCCATTTAATCCCGAAAAGATGCCATTGGGAGGGATGGAGGGGCATGACTTTGAAAGCGTCTGAAATATCGGCCTTCCCTAACCAAGCGCCTTTGCCTGCTTGTTTAATAAATGTAATGGCATTATCCACTGTTGCATAAAACAACGAAAACTGCTCGAGCGGAATTAAGCTGTTAATACTGGGGTGGCTAGGATTATTGTGAGGGGCTGAAAGATCAATAATTAGCCTCTTTTTCCCCGAGTATTTGCGTGTCGCAACGCCTATAGGGCTTATCCTAAAAATAGGAAACGGGGCTTTAAGGAAAGGGCCGATTAGGAATCCCTTCTTCAATTCCTTCTCAATTAAGCCCTCTACCACGTCTGGTTCTCTGAGAGCAGACAACAAGTTTTTGCACACATAAGTGACCTTTGGCAAGAAGCACAAGCCTGCTACAAACCCCTGCACTAGACCGGTGATGAGGTAGTTCACAAAACATCTATTTGGGTGTTTGGACAAGCAGTGAGACAGTTCGGGCACATTGATGGGGGTTGATGGGTGCTTTATTTCTTTTTCCCCTGGGCCGGGCGGGACCGGCGTGGGCACACCGCCTTCGGGTGGCTGTCTCTGCACACGCTGCAGACATGCATGAATTTGCAGTTAGGAAACGTACAGACATTTTCGTTAAAATTAGAACATATAGGAACCTGCCGGTCGGAATGACGAGGCTTCACCTCTTTGCCGGGTCGGGAGGGCGAGCCTGATTGGGGATGGACGGCCTTGAACGCTGCCCTGGGGCATAGGCTGGCAGAGTGGGAGAAGGAACCGCAAATGGTGCAGGACAGGGACTGGTGGCCCGTGAAATGCCTGCTGAACAGTTCCAGGTCTAGCACAGACCAATCTATGCGAGAATTAAATCTCTGAAGGTACATAGCTGCCTTGTTGGAAAAAGCTTTGTGGTACTCGTAGAATAGAGTTCCGCCATAGGACATTGCTAAGTCGGCGATGATAGCCAGATAGTTATCCATCTCGGATCTTCTCCCTGGGAACACCTCGCAGAGAACGTCTCTGAACACGCCAAAAGCTACCAGAAACTCTGCCAGAGTTAAGCTTTTCACCAGCCGAGGGTCGCTCTCTTTGAGGGTTAGGGTTACATCACCGCAGTCTATGAGACGTCTATCCATTAAATCAGAAGCACACAGAATTTTAACGAGATTGATGTCATTACCTGCTACGATCTGGTTGCGTAGGCTCGAGGAAATAGACGCAGCGGGAGAAATGAACGGGGCTCCTGTAGCAACGGCTGGAACTGCAGTTCCCAGGTTCCTTTGCGGGAAGACGCTGGGAGCGTATGGGACCCCAAAGGGGGGGGCAGCGGCAGGAGTGTAGACTGGCATAGCGGTAGCCGGAGAAAAGACAGGAACGCTAAAAAGCGCGGCGGTGGAAGGAGGAACAGCAGCCGCTTGACCTGCCGGGTGGCTCACTGCGGAAGCAGCCGCAGGTGCTGACGTGGCTGTTGCCGGATCCTCCAGCACTGAGATTCGGTTGTTCATCCGATCCATGGACGATTTGATCTCTAGCAGTGCTGTCAGGACAGGATCCTTCGCCCGGCTCGCCTTTTTGGTCGCGGGAGCGGAGGGACCGGGTAGCGTCGATGAGGCGTTTTTTCTTTTTGATGTGGCTTTTTTAGCCGCGGGAGGTGGGGGGGCTGCTGGATGGGCCCTCGTTTCGCTCTCAAAAGAAGCCAAAAAGAAATCAAATAGCTCATGATGAGACGTACCCAAGGGGGGTGAAATCTCACGGGAGAACAAATCCTCTAGGATTTTATGCACCGGCCAGTCCTGAATGGACGCCTGCTTCTGGGCGATACGGCCGCTCCGGCGGACTGCATCCGCAGTCTGGGCATCTACGACCTGCGAGAACGCCAAGTCGAGGTCAGTCGGCATGATGTCTTCGTCCGCGTCCGAGTCGGGCAGAAGACCACTTGGTGAGGACATGGTGACAAGCCCGATCAGTAGCAAGAACCGGACCCACATCAGATAAGGTAATAAATAAATAAGTAAATAAATGCGCACTTGTATACCGCAGCGTAGAGTATACAAGAAAACAGCAAGCAGAATTGAGCGCAGCCAGCAAGGCAAAGGATGTACAGCAGCACACTGATACACCGGCAGTGGGCAAGCAAGAAGGCAGAGGAATGCAAACCTCTGGTTCAAGTAGCCGGTATGAGAGATGGGGTGAGCTGTGATTGGCTAAGTGCATCATGCGGATGATGCTGCGGTGGCCCAATTAACGGCCGGCGCGCTGACTGAGGTTCCCTGACTGAACTTGCTCTGCGCATGTCTACGACAGGCACAAATGCTCATTTAATCAAATAGTGTACTGGTCTACAGTAAGTTCTACTTCTGACGATATGTAAACACCGTCAGAAGTCTAGAACTGATTGGGGTAAAAAAAAAATAGTTTGGCTAGAGTGTGACAGAAGATTATGTAGCATACTAGGCTAACCTTTTCACTTAGCCAGTGCATTTCAGACAGGATAACAGTCACAGTTGTTCCCTTTTTAATCAATGAAGGGACGTGGCTCCACTGCCCGCGTGACTGCATTCAAATTTCCCCGGTTCGTTTGCACGCGACGGAGACGCAACGCGCCCGGTGGAGCCCCGGTGTTATAGTAGGATAACACTCACAAAAAGCCACCTCTTAATGTCATGCGATTTGAGTGGTGGAAGAAGATCTTTGTAGGCTAAATAAAGCATTTAACCCCCGCAGCTCGTCGCATCTCAGACGAACGTCTGCAGTGCTGCCTGAAAGACAAACTATTTGTTTTCTAAACGGGACAAATAGACCACGACCACCATTACAATCTCTATCGTGTGTGTGTGTGTGTGTGTGTGTGTGCGTGCGTGTGCGTGTGTGTGTGTGTGTGTGTGTGTGTGACTGCGTGCAAGCGCGTATTGTGTCTGTCTGTCAGTCTCATTGTGTGACAACTGTATTACCTAAAATACATTATTATGGCCTGTGTTAATGATGGGCAGTCTAATAATAAAGACATATGCTATTGTATTTTTACATAAGCTATTATGGTTTTACTTTACTACTTGGAGAGCCACATATATTCTGAGGTGGTAGTGTAAAACGGTTGAGAACCACTGATATATTGCATGCGATTAATTGGCATCAATTTTAAATCCCCTCATTTATTTTGTGTTGTGTTGCAGGTCACAAAGTCAGATCTGCTTTGGAATTGTAAGTATTGGCCTTGTTGTAGGCTACTCCATTAACTGTGACAAGAGAACACAGTTTTTTAAACATTATAGAGTTCAACATGGAAGTATAATGCCGAACCATTTCCTTGTTTACATCAGGAATGTCTTTTAGGAGAAAAGAAGTTGTCACAGAAAAGCCTGAAATCTACTAGACGGTAAAGCGAGGTATTTTTTCTTTTTATAAAACCTAATTTTATATATATAATTTTCGGAGTTGCCTTGCCCTGTTGCAATACACACTGTACTCTAATGTGCGTTTTGCTTGGTGTTCAGGCTGGTTCTGCGTATTGCCGCAGATGATTCCAAGGCAGTGTGCCGTCTGAGTGTGACATTTGGAGCCCTCATCATGTCGTGTCGGGGTCTGCTGGAACAGGCCAAGGAGCTGGGACTGGACGTGATGGACGTCAGCTTCCATGAGACTCCAGACCATCTCTGATGCCCGCTGTGTCTTCGACATGGAGGTGAGTAGGGCACAAGTACTATTAGGGACATGATCGTGATACATACTTGCATGGGAAATGGCATGAGATAGAATTATTTTGAATAGAACTTATATGAATCCTCTGTTGTTGTCTCTAGGATGAGCGGGGATACAACATGAGTGACCGTCCTAGACATCGATGGTAGATTCCCTGGTTCAGGCTAAACTTTGAAGAGGTACTTTGTCTATGCATCAGTAAGCATTACATAAGTTAACCCATTGGTGTTTTAAGCATTGTATACTCTAGCTATTGAAAAATAGCAGATCTACAAGCTCATAGCGTGGCACAGAGTGCCGTGCTACGAGCTTGTAGATCTGCTATTTTTGAAAGATAGTGAATTCAAGCCCTTTTCCTCTTTTGTCATCGACAGATCACGGCTGTAATCAACCTGGCTGTATTTCCCAGCTGACTCTGGCGTGAGGGTCATTGCTGATCCAGGCCACTACTAGAGGCATGTGCTTACACACGGGCAGACAACATCATTGCCAAGAAAGTTATCATTCAAGAGCCTGGCATTGACGGTAAGAGTGTTCATTATGGGGAAAATTCCCCTTATTCAGTCTGAAAATGTGTTATTGGTGACACTTCCTGGTGGTAACGTGGGTTATTGATGTCTTCTTCACAGAGGAAGACGATTGGACTAGTGACCGGACTCTGATGTACCATGTCAACGACGGCGTTGTTCTCCTGTTGGAGAACATGGGCGCATACACTGTGGCCGCTGCCTCTACCTTCAATGGCTTCCAGAGGCCTGACATTCACTATGTCATGTAGCGACCTGCCTGGTGAGTACAACACATCATTGGTTTGACTCCTCTGTATTCTTTATCTTCTTGGTGAAGACTTAATTATTTACCAAATAGTACTGGTGCTGGTACTGATGCATGGCACAAAAATGACAATGTATTAGCAAATCAAATGTAAATAATAGTGTGTCACAGATTTTGATTATTTGACCATGGGCTCATATGTTTGCTTTTTGTTTCAGATTTGGTGGAGACCATTTCTTGGAGTGCTTGACCAGTTATTCTCAAATCTGATTGACCTTGAAGAAAGGTGTAACTGGACAACGTCTTACTTCAGACCAAGGTGAGTTGTCTACACTACTCTACTTCCTCTCTTCCCTCGATCTCTTTAACTTTCTTATGCAAACTTCTTTCTTATGTAATTTATTCTCATATTTCCTCTATGCTTCCGATCATTCCACCTTTAATTTATTTTGATTCATCTTTATCCTTTCCACTTCTGTCTATTCATATCATCACCTTAAAATAATGTCTTAAGTAATCTTTTGAAAAAAATGATAAGTTGGCTCATGACACTGACCACCTCTGGTAAAATGGCCTAGATCCTAAACGATGTTCCTGCCCATTTTAGTATAAATGGCCTAGCATTGGTCTGTCTGTATGTCCGTCTGTCTATCCATCCATCCAGTGTTCTATCCTTTATGTTCCAGACCACAGAGCCAACAGCTGTCGGGTTTTTTGTCTTCGGGAACTGCCAGTCATCTTGCGGGACGATCCTGCTGTATTCTTCATTACTTGCTCCGTAAGTAACTAAAAAAGTGTATAGTTTTTTTTCTTTAAGAAAAAATAAATATTGTTTACATATATTTGCACAGCATTATCTAACGGTATGACTATGTCCTGTCCTTGTTCATTTGTTTCTGTTAGGATGTAAGTGAGATTTCCTGTACAATGAGACACAAGCAGAAATCCTCTTCATCAATCCATAAAGTCCTCAGTCCAACCCATCCAAAGTCGGGATCATCTTAGAAGGGAGTGTGGTGATATGCCTTTTAAGTTTGTTCCATTTGAAGTCACTGGTCTGCTGAGCAGTCAGTCTGTGTGTCTGTGTATAGCCTGGTCCAGCCGGCGTGCTTTCTGGTCTAGAGGGGTGGACACGCTTCGAGCAAGCGCTTGATGATATGCACACAGCTGCCATCTTGCAAGCAAGGTGCTACCTATGTGCAACTTCCCATAGACAGCCCATTCATCCAAACAGAACACCTATCTAATTGTATTAAATAATGTGAAGCTCACCAACATTGCAGCTGTACGGAAAGCTTAAATCACCCTCTTTCTATCTGCATGTTTGTTTAATAAAAATCCACTCTAGACATGGGAAGTGCTCTGACTATCACTCAACAGCCCATGTTTAGAATTTGCACACACAGAAAATTTCTTGAGAGGATAACGTGTCTACGGTGGATTTTTATGAAACAAACACTTTGCAGGTAGTAAGACGATAATTCAAGCTTTTCATACAGCTGCAATGTTGGTGAGTTTGACGTTATTTAAAACAATTAAATAGGACTTTTCTGTTTGGATGAATGGGCTGTCTATGGGAAGTTGCACCTAGGTAGCACCTTGCTGGCAAGATGGCAGCATATCAATATTGGTTCACCAATCAGAGCCCCCCTCCGCCCCTCCCCTCCCTGGACAGCGGAGTTACTATATTGTAACTATATGCACTGTAGTTCACTCTCACTCCTAGACCAGGAAATGTCTCACGTTCGCCTAGGCTTTCATTTTTTGAGCCGTAGCGAATGAAAATAAAAGCCTGGATGCCGAGGCTAGTCTGTGTAAAACCATTTAACGTTTAAGTGTGTAACATATTGTTGCTGTCGGGCAGAATCCTTGTATCCCCATATTGCAACCTTTTATGTTTTAAGGCCATACTTTCATCATAGCAAACTCACACAAAAGTAGCGAACATAGGCGATCTACAAGCTCACAACGCGTCACATCTTCACTGAGTGTGAAGATTTTAAATAGTGAAAATAGCTATTTTCACTATTTAAAATACTTTTAAATACTATTTTTTGAAAGCAGCCGTTTTGGACATATGAGGCTTCCACCCGATATCAAACGATGGAGTGTATGTTATTAATTGAAATATTGTTGATGATACAAGTTTTCTTAATGGCAAAAAACGTCTGCCCTTCATGACCTGGGACATTACACTTGACACAAAACAACAAATGCACGTATGGTGTATCAACAACTGGACAGTATTGTAATTCAACTTCTGAACAGAATTGTCCCAGGACATGAAGAGTAATGTTTTTTGCCACTGTTAAAACATTAAGAAAAGATAAGGGCTATGTTGTGGCCAATTCACAATTTCACAGTATACTTTAAACATAATGTGGTGCACTTGTGTCTTTACTACAGTACAGTTAATTAACTACTTTCAACCTGAGTGTCATATTATATTCACAAATGTAATGGGAAAAAAAATGTTCAAGAAAGAAATACAGATCCGGAAGTTGAAGGGAAGTTGTTGATGCTGGAAACTAAGCTCAAATAAAATTGTTTGAAATAAACAAAGCAATGGTGTATTTCTCATTTTATTTATGATGTGGAATAATTATTTGAATTTATATTATGCAAAATGTAAGTTAAATCAACCTTGCAACCTAAGTGCAATGAACTTAACATTCTTAGTTATAGTACAAAGGAATTTAAGTTAAATCAACCTTGCAACCTAAGTGCAATGAACTTAACATTCTTAGTTATAGTATAAAGGATTTTAAGTTAAGTCAAGGAAGGATTTTAGTTTATTTAACTTAAATGCTTCAATTCAGGAATTTGTATTTTTCAGTTAACATCACTCAAGTTTTTTAATTATATAACTTAACAATTGTTCGTGCAACCCGTTTCCATAAAAATATTAAGTCTATTGAACTTATCCGGGCTAACAGTGTGTCATATACTATCGGTGACTCAAGGTGACCCTCCGTGCTGTAGAGCGGGAGGGCAACGGACGCCCTTGTCTCTCTCAGCTGCTGCAATTAGCCTAATAAATCATAATCTGATATAACTATGACCTCCACGTGTGCATCTGTCATGTTAATTGATTAATTAGAATTCTAAACAGACAATCCATTACCTATGTTTCTGTCTCACATCATTTGAGTCACATTCACGCCATAGACTTAATTAACCAGACTGTCCCCATTTAAATCTTTGTTGTTGTGCCAAGATACAAACGGATCAATGGGGTTCCATTTGGACAATTGTCACCCAAATAAGCAGCAGTCCATTATTACGGAAGGCCATAATGGCAATTTTTTCCCCATTGTCCTCTAACAAGGACGCGGCGCTTTGTTTCAGGATTATTATGCATGCAGTAATAATCGCAAAATAAATCATTAGCCTCGCAGGAACCTCTCCTTTCCACGTACAACAAGGCTGCTTTGAACTAAGAGATGCTAATTGAGTTTAGCATGCGTGAGTAATGGTGAAAGATGATCACGCCGTGTTATGCATTGCCCTCTTAAGTTTTCCCCACAATGTTTTGTTTGGACATAATAGTTACATTTAGCTCACAGTGCTCACACAAAGGCTTCTTTTTCTCACCTTTATTTATACTTTATATACGTTACAATACATAAAATACAATCACAAGATAAAACATCAAACAACATTATAAATCAGGGTAAAGTACAAAGGAACTTTATTATACAGAAATAAATCAATTGAAGCAGGAGCAATCACGGTGAAAATTATCCTGGAGCATTCCTTTGAACTGACCGAAGGATATGGCATGCAGGGAGCTCAGTTTGAAGGAGTTTTAGAGTTCATTCCATGAAGTTGGGCCATTGACAGAAAAAGCTGTCTCTCCAACCTTAGGGTGGAGAGGGCTGGCAGCCCAAACCACTTCTTCCCGTGAGGAGGAACCTCAAAAAGCTACAAACTATATACGGTAAAACCTTCAAGGAGCTGCTACAGTATAGGCAGGGTTTAAAATCAGCCTCGGTGCAACTCGAGAGCCTATATAACGAGTTGCACACAGAGGCTGAGATGTGTGCTGTTCAGCGGCAACAATGACGCGATGCACATAAGGATTCAGCACTTCTGGTCAGACCGGACAGACAACCCACAGCGCCTGGAGCCTCCTAGTGTCGCCAACATCTCATCTCCCCCCCAAAGAGAGTTGGGAATGTTGAATGGGTTACCCCGAAAGCCCTATATACATTTGCTGTTGCTATTGATTCTCTCCATCTCTCTGCACTAACATTCCAAATGTATGCATTTCATCGCCCACTCACTGGAGGTCTGCTCATGGGACCGAGGGGACTCGCACAATACATGATGCCATGTGTATGGGCCGGCAGGCCCGGTTTAGATTAAAGGCGTTCAAGCATCTATACAAGCTGTGACACACATGAACACACACAGGTTCCTACTACTCATACCAAAGACTCTAAATAATGGGACCCAGTGCCTCCCTGCTTGACACTCAGCATCAAGGGTTGGATTGGGGGTGGGAAGTGAGGACGCTGGCGTCGACTGTTCGCCGCTTCACCTCCCAATGTATGAATGAATGAACCATTGTAAAGCGCTTTGAGCACTCATTCATTATTACTCTGCATCCTAATAAATAATCGGCACTTTGGCTATATCAGTGTGTGTGGCCACTCTTTGTCTTTTTAGCGGCGGTTAAATAGACAACCGTGTATCCGACCGACTCAAAGCCGCACAGTGCCCGGTGGTGGTGGTGTGGATTGTGGAACGGGTGTGTCGTATGTGAAGTCGGTGGGGTGAACGGTTCTCCAGTTACGTGGAATACAGACGTACACACATAGATTTGGTGCATTTATTGTAAGATTGTAGACGAGACATACCAGCTCTGCCATGCTGATTGACAACACACCCCAGAGAGATATAATTATCATTCATGGAAATGAACCCTTTTCATCCTAAATACAATTCCAAATGAGACTATATTACCATTTTATTAAAGTAAGCGAAGCAATTAAATGATTGTCTTTGAGCTCTACTGAAATAGACAAATTACAGTCACTGGCTTATACTCTAATGCGGGGAGAATTATTATCTCATTTCGAATGGCCTCCAACATACTGTACAGTACTTTCAAAGTCTCACGAGCTGCAGTATTCACGTCTTCTGCACTCACTTATTCCGTCAAAACCGGGAAACCACCTGCGTCATTTTAGATTTTTGGCTATTCAAAAATATTAGATATAGATATGTCACTTTGTGCCACGCTGTGAGCTTGTGTTAGAACTATTGATTTAGAAGGCATTTGTAGAATCGGCCTCAGTTCTTAATGGGTTACTAAAATGTTATAAATACATTGCATACTTGAATCCCCTCTACTCTGGAACTGCATTTCAACACAACCAAAAGTTTTTGTTTTTTTTAAGTTTAAAAAAATAAATAAAGGACAACTAATCCGGTTCCACACCTCTGTTGTTGGATGCAGAATTCTAGTGGCTAGTTTGGAAGAGGACAACAACAAAGATACTTTGTTTTCTTTTCATGTCCTCTATGGCTATGCTTCATGTTTGGATGTGGCTTTTGGAGAGGCTGCATTGCACGCCAACGGTTTCATGGTGACACATCAAAGGGAATAATGGTAGTGGGATGCAGGGGCTATAGCTGCTGTGTGCTTCAGTCAGTCACCTCCCCTCCCCAAGCCTATACAGACAATGCCTATACTCTCTGCTGCTGCTACGGAAACGGGGCAACCAGACTTGTGCATTCGCCTGATGGAGCAAACGTATAGGCTTCAAACTCAAAGGACCCCAAAATGTATATATATTTGGCCCCCAGACCCCCATCTGAAAATGTTTTGTGCCAGGGACCCCTACAGGATTTATGTAAAAATATATAAATCTAAATTTGTTGCATGCACATTTGGAAACCATGTCAGAAGAGTGTACAGATGGTACCAAATGGCCAATGTTTAAAGAATATCATGTGTATACCCTTCCTTCCTTCCCTTGACAGAACACAGAGAGGGTCATTCATTCCTTCACCATCTCTCCTGGAGACACCACATAAATGAGCTACTGCCACACAAAGCAAAGCATGGGAAAAAACGTGTGTGTGTGTGTGTGTGTGTGTGTGTGTGTGTGTGTGTGTGTGTGTGCGTGTGTGTGTGTGTGTGTGTGTGTGTGTGTGTGTGTGTGTGTGTGTGTGTGTGTGTGTGTGAGAGAGAGAGAGAGAGAGAGAGAGAGAGAGAGAGAGAGAGAGAGAGAGAGAGAGAGAGAGAGAGAGAGAGAGGCTACTAGAAATAGGAACTGAATATTTTCATGGTCATTAACATTAAGATGCATTGATAATGATTATTTTGTGAATAATGTGGTTGACCTTGAGCCCCTGGTCCAACACATGAATAATGTTAAATCATAAAAATATTACAAATATCTAGGCTATATACTTTCATCCATTCTTTTAATCTTTGGTGCCAGTGTAATTATGATTATGGCACTGCCACTAATGAGTTGCTCACTTTGGAAGCATCGAATATCATGGCTATTAAAAAAAAAAAAAAAAAAAAAAACATTTGGCTGAAATGAGGAAATTATCATTGAAATGATCACACACACACACACACACACACACACACACAGAGAGAGAGAGAGAGAGAGAGCGAGAGGGAGACAGAGAGATGTGAAATAGTCCCTTGCATGCATGGTTTGGTAACGTGGGAGCTCAGCTGAGTGAATTCAGATCTGTGGGTTGTAGGCCTATCTTGATATCTTCTGTATAAAATATCGCATTGGCTGCTATAGAGCTATACATTCTCTAATGTGTCTGACAGATCATTTTCATCACAGCATCTTCTATCCCAGAAGTGAAATGTCTGTTCCCTACGGGCATGGTAAATTAGGAGAAATGAAAGAAAGAAAAAAAAGAAAGCCTGTCCGCCCCATCTATAGCCCTGCATGGCGTCGTACACGGCGGGGTGAGGTTAAACATGATTGAAACAAATTGATGTATGGGCGCACTCTTCATCTCACGAGATGAAACCCAGAAATGTCATATTAGAATGTAATTACATTCATTAGCCACACTAGTCTCCTGTCTCGTGTTTGAATGTGAAATGTCCGAAATGAACTCGTTAAATCTGGACGGCTATTGCTCTTAACGAACGGCCTACATATAAACCAGAGTACCAGACACAGAGCTCATGCAAATTTAACAGAAAACACTTTGAAATCATGTGTGGCTATGTCTGTCTGTCAAAGGAATTTAGAGAATAGCCTAAGATTAACTTTGGCGACTCTTTAATAAGTCCTATAAAATTAAAATGCCTAAACTGGGTAGGCTTATAGCCTACTTGGTTGTTTTGCAAATAGTGTAATGTGACTGATATGTATATACGGTATACAAGTGGTAAGGGGTATACGGTATACCTCTTACAAATGTGAGGAATTTCAATGACCTAAATTATGAAAAGGACGAACGTTCATATAAAATGCAATGGCAATGAAATATGATTATCACTTTATGGGGGAAAATGCAAACCCTTTGAATTAGGTGTAATTTCCTTAAATTAGATAATTAGATGCACTGAAATGCCCGATTCTGGTTAATTATGTCATTGTCATTGAATGCTAATTTGCCAACGCTTCTATTTCCATGTGTCTTCGAGCAATAATCTATTGTAATCTGGCGCCCTCGCGTGGTTAGGAAATTAGAATTAATGATTGTGTGTGGCGTGGGTGTGTGTGTGCGTGTGTGTGTGGCGCGTGTGTATGTGTGTGTGTGTGTGTGTGTGTGTGTGTATATATATATATATATATATATATATATATATATATATATATATATATATATATATGATCCTATTATGTTTGTTAAAATAAAATGTGTTTTGTTGAAAGGTGACATTTGTATAAATCCATTTTCTGTTTACTAACGAGTTAGAGAGACAGAGAAAAGAGACCTCTGTTACTGGCTACTATCATAAATTCAGAATATAGAGCTATTAAACTCTTATTTTAAGGGATAAAAACAGATGACGTGTAGTACAATGACCAGCCTCTGGTGTCGCTATTGCTTTTCCCCTTGAAAGGAAAGAAAGGGGTCATATTATTCGGTCGGAACGGAAGCGCGACTGTTGTTCTTCCGGAATTGAAAAAACCTCGCCATGGTTGGAGTAAATATGAACAACGCTCCGCAAAATAGGGGCTCCAAGATCGTTTCCAGGTCGGCCGCGGGGCACCCGGGCCCCGCAGCGGCCGCTCCGGGGCCCCCGGTGCTGCCGCTGGCCTCGCCGCTCATGGGGAAGAAGAAGAAGCCGTTTCTGGGCATGCCCGCCCCGCTGGGTTACGTGCCTGGTCTCGGCCGAGGGTAACGATCGCTTTACGAACATGCTATTTACTAGCCCTCATACATGACTGACGGTCATGGATGACCTTCAGAATAGTGTTCGCGCTTTCTCCCTTTATGCTCCGTAAATCCACACAAACGTTCAGTTTTCAAATATAAAGTGCTTACCCTATGGTCACGGATGTTCCACTTATTTACGGCCCCTCAGAATGTACCCCTATATGTCGTATTGCTAAACAAAAAGCATTTAAATCCGATCGGTGGCAATTTTCTCCATATGCTTGTCACGGTGACCCTATCGGTTGAGAGGTGTATTGCAATCTGATACATTATAAATATGAGTTGAAAATGGTCACCGATCGGATTAAGTTGCCCTTTAGTGAGTAATATACGGGTACTTCTGATGGCTCCTACATAATTATACCATCTGTGCCCATGGGGTAAACACTATATTTGAAATCTGAACGTATATATGTACGGACCAAAAATATTTTGAACTTGAAGATCATCCAAGACGGCCATGGCAGATGATCGTCTTAAAAATTGTGATCCAAGGCTAGCTATTGCGTGCACCGAAAATGGCAGATCTGTAAGATCACGACGCGTCGTGAGCTTGTAGATCGGCTATTTTCGGTGCTCCGTAGACGTACAACAAAGTAAAAATAAATATCCCTCTTTAATGTATATACCGGTATGTGCTCACTGCTCAGCAGCATGCTAACCTCTTAGCTGCTGCTGTATTTGAATGAATGAAAGCTTCCAAGAATTTCCAACAACAACAAATAGCATGTCTGTGATGTGCTATATTATTGAATCCTATAATAATAACAGTTGTATATACACATATTGTAATTATAATGTAAAAGCATCTATTATGCTAAATTGCTTACTAGTTTAGCTGAAGTAGTTGACTAAATGAGAAGTGTTCAACAAACTTTATTAACATTTTGTACTAGAACAAGGTGAATGTAAGTGAAAGGTGCTGTGATCCGTCTGTCTGTATTTACAGTTAAATAGTTAACCCATTTTGACTTCTACATTCTGACAGTTTTCTGAAAAAGCTGTGTTTCTATGTCAGTTTCTATGTCAGTCGTTCTTCGAAAATAGCAGACCTGCTATGAACTTGTAGATCTGCTATTTTTCAATAGCTAAATCATAACGTAATGCTAACACCAAAAGTGGTTCCCGCCCAAAATGGGTTTTAAATACAGCTTCACACTGCGTTTGAGCTTGTGGATCTGCTATTTTGGATACTTTTGTGTGACGCTCGCTCACACTGTAGTATGATCAAGTGGAGGCGTCAATTTATGAAAAAACAGAATAGAATATGGAGACAGCCCAACAGCAACGATATTATTCAATTAAATAGATTAGTTTTATTAAATGTTGCACGCCTAATAAGTAGTGATCTGATCACCACCGTGTCTCTCCCTGGTCCTCTGCAGTGCCACCGGTTTCACCACGCGGTCAGATATCGGACCCGCCCGCGATGCCAACGACCCGGTGGACGACCGCCACGCGCCCCCAGGGAAGAGGACGGTCGGAGACCAGATGAAGAAGAACGAGGAAGATGAGGAAGATCTGAACGACACCAACTATGACGAGGTGTGTTTCTTTCTTAAGACCTTTTTCCCAAGTCAAAACCCCCACATTGATGATGTGCATTTCGCCACATCTCAACATATTTCAAGCCAGGGACGGCAAGAAGTGAGGATTAGTGTTTAAAATGTTAAGTTCGAGATTCAGATGATCAACAACCTCACAGCGTGCCAAAGTATAACATAATGGGTAAAGTGTTTAAAATGATTGTGATGCTATATTAACTTATTACGCTTGGGGCCGCCTTGGTAATAATATAGTAATATCGTGATTATGGCATAAGTGTTTGGATCACTTAAAACGTAGAAATAGAGGTTTGGGTTGTGTCGTTACCGTGTCGTGATGTAACTAGGCCAAAGGAATTGATGATCCAAAACACCGTGTCCGTCCGCCTCGACTTACATTGTACGGTCAAAATTAAATGGCTCTCATTTGTTTTTTTGTCCATATCACCCAGCCCTTATGTATGGTAGACTTAGCATTTTTTCCACATGACTTGATATCCCGGTGGTCTTTTCTTCTATAGTTCAACGGCTACGCGGGGAGCTTGTTCTCCAGCGGGCCCTATGAGAAAGACGACGAAGAGGCAGACGCTATATACGCTGCCCTGGACAAGAGGATGGACGAGAGGCGCAAGGAGAGGAGGTGAAACTTAAGAGAAACCTGTTGCACTGAAGAATGTTCTGTGTGCTTGCACACCCCCCCGTGCCCTGGGACTGCAGACCAGCCGTGTGCTTGTAGCTAACTCTGGTTACATTTCTGTAACCGCTTGAACCCAAGGATAGACCCCTGGGGGACCACGCTCAATGAAGTACAGGGTTTAATAAGTTCAGTACAGTGAGGGACGCTCTTATCATCATACATCACATTCTGTGCTCAACCAATCAAATCGTCACAAATGTTTTTCCCGGCCAATCACAATTTGTGTCTTCACTTTTTTTGTCCTCACTTTTGGCTTCAATGTTTGTGTTTACACACCAAAAGCTGGGCACGCCCCTCAAAAAATGCTGGTTCATTTTTAACCAATAATGTCATGCCCAAAATAAAGTGAAAGTGGTTTATCGTAACCTGGTCCCTGCTAAATAAACGACATTAAATGTAATGCGTTATAGGCTATAGCTGCCTACAGGGTGTTGCAGACAACTTTATTTACAGTGATCATTGTCATCAGTGTTTGTCTCATTCAGTATTTTAGCCGTGACGTGAGCGCCCCCTCCAGAGATACTTCCGGGTCCTACTTTTGTGTCGCTTTTGTGTCCCCATAGAGTTATACTGTGACGCTCCGTCGGACTAAATCTGAGACGAAAACAACCACGAAAGTCTCATTTTACCACTTTCCTCGCAACAACAAAGCTGCTGCTCTCCCAATCTGGCTGTGACAGGCCGTCTGCCCCACACTGAATACTATCGCCATTTTATTTCATTGTGTCAACTATCCTCATTAATTGCAAACTAGATTCAACATACCCAAGCCTGCACACATTCTAAATATGCCCCCGAAATATTGTACTGAGCAAATGGACTGTTACCACCTTCAATAATAATGATAATAATAGTCTTTATTGTCTCCACATCATATATTTTCTTTGTCATGGACACTTGTACAAAACATTAATAATTCTACTCGAGTTGGAAGCATTAAGACCCATTTTAACCCTCAATGGCTTCCTTTCTGAAAAATAACGTCATTGTAAAAAGATTCACACGTTTAGATATTCTATTTACAATGAGATGCGGACGGGAGCTGGTGCCACTTGGACCCGGACTTAACGTAGCACTACAAAATGACGTCGGACTTAAATACTGAATTACATCTGGTGTGTGGTGTATTTGTCTCATTACATCTGGTGTGTGGTGTATTTGTCTCATTACATCTGGTGTGTGGTGTATTTGTCTCATTACATCTGGTGTGTGGTGTATTTGTCTCATTACATCTGGTGTGTGGTGTATTTGTCTCATTACATCTGGTGTGTGGTGTATTTCCAGGGAGCTGAGAGAGAAGGATGAGATAGAGAAGTACCGTATGGAGCGGCCAAAGATCCAGCAGCAGTTCTCCGATCTGAAGGTAAAATCTACACAAACGATCTCATGGAGTTCTCAGTCGCCACAACATTCTACACAAACAATTCTCAAGTCGCCACAACTGATTACAGTCATTTGGATTCTATAGAAGCCAGCAGGTCGTCTATGGAAGCATGTTGCGCAGCTAAAATAGCGCATGTACCAGGCTCTCAATGAGTCACAAACACATTTTCTGTGATTATTTTAAGATTAGATCAGCATTGAAGTGGTCAAACTAGTCTCAGATATTTCATATAAAAGCGAAGGTTAAGATTAGATCAGCATTTGAAGTGGTCAAACTAGTCTCAGATATTTCATATAAAAGCGAAGGTCATAAAGCCTCAATCTGTGATTTCCTCATCTGGTTGGTGATGTGTATAACAGCAGGAACAGTACTAAAACATCATAATGTCACATATTTTGTTAATTTTTTAACAATGAGTGATAGTGTGCCGGTGTCCTTTCACACTGTTTCACAAATCAATTGGATTTGGTCATACAAACATTTTCACTTTTTTTATTTTGCTATGATCCAAGCAATTTAGTGATGTCATTATTAAGCCAAGTAGCAAAAACCTCCTTCCTAAAATTGGACAATGTAAGGAAATTGTGATGCAATTTCCTTTTAATTTTAAAGGTGCAAAATGCAAAAAGGTTAAAGTCTCAATCTGTCATTTCTTCAACTTGGTTACCAGCCAACAGCAAGAACATAGGTTTTAGAATTAGAATCGAAAGACCTAAAAAAAGAACAATTCGCTTCGTTTCACAAATCACAGATTAGGACAATGTTTTCCGGCATGACATTTATCGTCTATATATTTCTGTGTCCAGAGGAAGCTGTCGGAGGTGTCTGAAGAGGAGTGGCTGAGTATCCCCGAGGTGGGAGACGCCAGGAACAAGCGTCAGAGGAACCCCCGTTACGAGAAGCTGACCCCCGTACCGGACAGCTTCTTCTCCAAACACCTCCAGGCTGGGAAGCAGGACACCAACGTGGACCCACTGCAGGGGGTTAGTACGCATGTACACACACACACACACACACACACACACACACACACACACACACTGTAAGGGTCGAGAGAGGAGTATAGTCTTGACTAAAGGCTTGCCGAGTAGATGAGACTTCGGGTTTAAAGATGGACAAGTTAAAAGATAAGCTTAGTTTTAAGGCTTAGGTTTATATTCTTATACGGACTTATAATCCGACAAAGAATGATTCTGGCACAATGCCTTATAAAAGGAGGAGGTGACGTAACGACTAGGTAGTCGTGGCGTCAACCCTGACATGACACACACACACACACACACACACACACACACACACACACACACACACACACACACACACACACACGGGGAGTCGTTTTAGTATGCACCAGCAGGAGGCAGCCTCCACCACTGGAAGCAACTTGTTTGATGACTAATGGAGGAAACTGTGATGCTGCTGGGGAAATGTGGCCTCAGGGAGGGCATGTCATTGTTTTGAGGTGGAGAAGGCAAAGCTGAGGAGGAACAGCCGCCTGTGCCTTCATGCCTGCTTGCTCAGAAGAGCAGGGAGACAAAATACAACCACCCCAATTGTATATTTAATATAACTCCATATTTGGACATTGCATTTGATGTCACGGCGAGCACAGACATGGCTACCATGGCAACCGTGCGTCACATCATACTAATACCGTGTCCAATAGCTTTTGGAGTTATAAATGTACGTGCACGGTGTTGACAGGAACAACGCACAGACAGTGAACGATAATGCACTTCGTAGCCGCCGTGCTGTCGGCCACCCGGAACATCATCATCCTTACTGTCCTGCTCGCTGTGCTCGGCCTGCTGTTGGCTGTACAGGCGGACGAAGAGGCTACTGCTTACCCACCGGACAACAACAACAGTAGCAGCACTGTCTTTGACCATCTTCCCCTGCTTTTCAGCAAACCTTTGAGCCCAGAGATGGCCTGACGGGCTTTCCTCATTGGTGCACGGCCAGGCAGAGAATGAATCGAGAGAATGACACAGCTGCGAGCCTCCCTCCTCCAGCTGTGTCATCGTCGTCCTCATCAAGCGCTCTGACATGACTGCAACTCTGACATCCAGGTCCTCAATGCTCAGAAAGCCCTGCCGTTCACAAAGTGAACTTGTCCAGTAGCTTATTCAGAATTTGATACACCTTCCTGGCATTGTTACGACAAATGGATAAAGATACTATAGGGGGTGCATCACTTAATCAAACAAATTGATTTAGTCAATAGAGCGCCGGAGTCGCATCCGCCACACATCCTGATCCTACCCGGGTCGCATTTATACCTGCAATACCACTGACCACCAGCCAGCTGTGTTGTTGAGCAGCCTGCACCGCTCGGTTCACACAAGGGGGAATCAAACCGGTCTCCCATAGACCTTTTTTAGGCGCGCAACGTCATGGTTTTTGTGCGTGACAGTCTATGGATGCGTTATCTGTATCCCCCCCTGAGTGTGTGAGTGTATTTCACCTAGAGCTCCATATATGGAGACAACCTATATCTCCATGTATGGAGACAACAGTGATATCCAGTGCTGACATCAGACTAGTGTAGAAACCTCATATATGGATATACACTAGTGATGCACCGAATATTCGTCCGCAGAAAATATTCGGCGGAAAATGTCTAAAAAAGCATTTTCGGCCTATATAACCATTTATTTTGCCATAAATAAGGTAGCTTTAAGGTACGGCCATGACAGCAATGGTAGGAAAAATATATAGCATATTAATCATATTCGGGTATTTGGTGTCAGCCGAATGCTGGTACGCATCGTAGCATGACGAAAAAAATTACTGCTTGCGTATGTCTCGTGGCAGTGTACTGTATGACGTAATGATTACTTGTGCTTGATATGGCAGTGGTGTCAGATTACATACATGTATACATAGGGGCATTACCTTTAATCCACCCGACACTGAAACATATCATCATTACGTCACCATTGAAAACCAATTATACCCTGGCATAACCCTGGCATTGGTACATATCACGTCATATGCATACATAATGCATCGTAGCACCTGACGAAAAACATTACTTGCACGCTCTGCTTGCGCAAGTAATAATAATAATACATTTAATTTATAACACACTTTACAAATTTGAAAGAAATCTCAAAGTGCTACAAGCAAAAATATTTAAAAACTGTTGTGATTCATCTACATTTTCAATTTTCTTGAATTGATAGTAGTGTGAGGTCTGTGGACATAATGCGGTTCTGTGACATTTATTGTTCTGCGATTGTTTTTAATGATGATTGACAGTTTGTGGTCGCTATAGAATGTTGATTAACCTGTCTGTGCCTTGGATCCTCTTTTTGAGTGGTGGAACCACTCCTACAACCGGCAAGTTTAAGGGAGAAGTAGCCTGAGCTAACGTATTAGGTTTCTGGTCTAGAGGGGCGGGTCGCGCGGAATTATTATAATTTAATTTAGTAAAACAGTTCTCATAAAGCCCCCAAAGCAAGTTAGAAAATAGCCTTGTAATGTAAATGTTTTGAAACATAGCCTTGTTGTTTGTCTTTAAATTTTTACGACTTGGTGGAAATTAATTAAGTAGCCAGTCCTACATTTTAAGAAATTCAAACATTTTCTTGTACGAGGGTCCTTGGAACAAGTTATTTTCAGATGGCAATGACAATAAAACATTTGAGAACCACTGCTTCTACAACAGATACAGAAACCGTGACGTAGTCTCGCTCGAGTATATATATATATATATATATATATATATATATATATACAAGCTCACAACCTTAGAGTATATATATATATATACAAGCTCACAACGCATTGCAGTCACTTGCGATACGTTGTGAGTTGTGAGTGTGTTATTTACGGTGCAAGACACTGCCATGCTAAGTATAAATTAGGCAGCTGCATCACAACGGCATTTTAGCCTCATCCAAAAAAGAAAGTACAGCTGGATTGTGCTGGATGGAGTGCAGTATTATTGACCTAGGCTTACCATACGTCCTCTTTTGGGAGGCTGTCCGGGCAGTCCGGGGGGGGGGGGGGGGGGGTCCGGGGTTTTACAGGTATCTGTACGCTCACAGACCATTCAGACAAATGTGTATTACAATGCACGTTCAATGGTTCGTAGTGGAAAAACACTGTGAGAGGCGGAATGTGTATTATTCATAACTCTTGACCGAATAGTATTTTGTACAACCAAGCAAAGCATAATAGTCCTGTGACGAACAGTCAAAAAGTGCTTTCGTTTTTGAGATACCCCTACCGGAGGTAGGACCAAACACAACATAGTTTTTCCTCATCTCGGAAGGTGGAATGGAAGGTGTGGTTCTGCTGAATCCAGCAATACACAAAATAATTGTGTAACTGTAGCTTGAATACTCATGGAGTTATGGCACTAAACGCATATGGTTTCCCAAATGGGAGGAAATAAAGCAGTCCTAAATGAAATCTACAGTATCAAACAGATTAGTTTTATTTTGACTTCACTTATGCAAGGGTGGGGAAATTATAACAAATTCACTTGAGTAGAAGTCCCTAAAATATATGAAATGTCACAAATGAGAAATTGTGAAATATATGAAGCTTAAACAATAGTAGACTACAGAGAGAAATGCAGCCCTACAATAGAACTACCTAACTATTATTTTACACACCTGGATGAGGGAAACCAAGCTCAATGCTCATACCAGCAAGTCATTCATTCATGTAGAGTTGATATAATCATTTAACATGTTTGCTTAAGGTAAAGTTGTATTTAGCTCCACCACATCTGCATTGTATTGCCTATGGCTTTCTTCGTAAACCGACAGGTAAATCATTGCAAATATTTTGGAATATGAAAAGATTGGAATAATGGCAAATCAAGTAGCCTATCTGACCTAGCTTTAAGTTCCATTTAGTGTAACATACTAACAGAGCATGTCCAGTAGCCATTGACAATAGTAGAACCCTGACACTGTAGACCTTGCACGCATCGGCCTGGGTGACAGCAGACTGCATGGGCGAGCGCTGGCGCTTTGACATGGGGAGTCAGATCAACATTATGGAATTCATTCTGTACTGGCCATATATCGAGCGTGTCTTGAGTATACAGGGATTAATGAGGTCAGATCAACATACAATGAAATGTCAGCTCAACAGGTCAGCTCCATTTATGGAGATCTAAGCGCTTAGGATTGCTTGTAATTCTTTTTAGGTTTTTATAAGTATCCGAGTAAATAAAAAGGGGGAGTGGAGGAGCTTGAAAATACCACAGCAAGTTAGGACACTAATCCTCCCCTATCATAGGGTAGATAAAGCAAGGACAATCTACGTCTATTGTTCCAAATAAAGTTGGTAAACAATTTCCTGGTTCTAGAAAAGAAGTTTGGTGGAGGTGACAAGGGTACGTTTTGAAATAAATACAATAGCTTGGGAAGTACATTCATTTTGAGTATATTAATTCTGCCGATCAAAGATATTGAAAGACTTGACCATCTATTAATTGAATTTTCGATTGTGGCTAAAATTGGGTTATAATAATTAGCATTCACCACCTCTTCCAACCTTGACACAATTTGGATTCCCAAATAAGTAAAGGCATTTACTGGTCTGAAGTGACGAACATGACCGGATGGTTGCGCTATCTAACAGTAGTTCTATTGTAGGCCTGCATTTCTCTATTTCTCTGCAGTATTGTTGCAGCTACAATATTCTTTTCACAATTTCTCAAGTTTGGGATTTCATACATTTTTGGAACTTCTACTCAAGTCAATTTGTTATAATTATTCCACCATTGATAAGTGAAGTCAAAATAAAAAGAAAGGTACAATTCTGGGAAATTGGAAGTGTGGTTGCACTGACGTGAGTCACAAAGCATAGGGACCTGGGAACTGAATTCCGGCTTACCGTCCTTTATTGTGATGTCATGTGAAGCATGACAACAGTGACAACAGTGTGTGAAGCATATGACAAAAAGCTTCACTTTTCTGTTGTGCAAGTTAACAAAAATCACACCTGTGTGAAGTGAGGGGGGCTAATATATTAAAGTCTAACTCATGTTGATTAGGTGATGTAATGGTGATGTAAAACGGTGCCAACACATTAAATGCCATTAACAATACCTGTAAGGTTCCATTTGTACACTCTCAGAGTTACAGACCTGTAAGGGTCCATTTGGTTTCATTTGTACACTCTCAGAGTTACAGACCTGTAAGGGTCCATTTGGTTCCATTTGTACACTCTCAGAGTAACAGACCTTTAAGGGTCCATTTGGTTCCATTTGTACACTCTCAGAGTTACAGACCTGTAAGGGTCCATTTGGGTCCATGTGTTACACTCTAAGGCCCTCATTTATCAATCGAGTGTAAAATCTGCCACAGATTCGAGTGCAGGTTTCGTAGTACACCCACGTCGCCACGGCATTTATAAAGTGATCGCAAACAGCTGATCCTTCCTTAATTTCGTTCTGACGTTAATAAATGTGACGGCTGAAATCTATCTGGCACGCCCTATGAAATCAAGCCTCGCCCTCGTTTTTGCGACTGAACACATGAAATACGACCTGTGGGAACCATGGAAACCATGGAAAAAAGGTTTCTCCCGTGCCTTGCCCGCCTCACGCACCTCTCTCACACACACACACACACACACACACACACACACACACACACGCAAAAGCACACGCAACTTGCAAGCCCACTGGTGTCTTGTTAAATAAAGAACGAACACCTGCATGAATTAAATAAAATTGTAGGCCTACCCTGTCTGTTTCCCTCTCACCTCGCTTGCCTTGCTGTCATGTCCACGCATGCACGCATATACATGACACATCGACATCGCATCGCCATGAATGGAATTAGTTTGTAGGCTGGCCTATATTAATTTTACCCATTCGTGCGCAGTGCACGGCGAAGACTGCGCACTGCTGTGATATTAAAGTCCTGTAGGTGACTGCCGACATGATAGCCTATCTCTCTCATACAGCATGAGAGAGGCTATCATGTCGTCAAGGCAGTCATAATCAACGTTTATGTAGTGATTTCTGATTTGATCATTGATGAACAAATCATAAACATATGGATAATTATAATTTACATTTGGGGGATATCTTTCACAATAATAAATAAAACATGTTCTAGACATTCTAATGATCACATATATATATATATATATATATATATATATATATATATATATATATAAGAAAACATATATTACAGTTATTTTACTTACTTTTATCAGGGTTAAAGGTCATAGGTTCAAAATTGTTAAATTGCGAGTCCATAGATTTGTGTGACTTTCAGCTTCTGTGGGGGGCCGGTATTTATATGCAAATATGACCAATTGCATTGCAATGAACATCAATGATGACGTTTAGGTGAAAAAAATTATAATAATTAATTCATAAAAATATGTAATATATTGCAATGTATTATTGCAATGCTGGGTGTTACAGGGTTAAGCGATCTCAGTGGTCCAGAGACCCTCAGGGTTCCTTGATGGGGGACCAAATGGACCCTTGCTGCCAGGTTCCCCGTAGTCTGGAAACCAGACCAATCTGTTACAGGAAAAAAATGATCTCTGGGGAGATTTGTCTGGAACTCCCCTACTTGAATTACATATCCCTCACCCCAGAGTTGTGGGTGACCAATCAGAAGTGAGAATTTGTTCCAGACTAACATCTACGCAGTGTTGTTAGTCTGGCCATGCCAGGCTAGGTTCCATTTAGAAGCTCTCAGCGTTATGGAGGCCCTTGAAATTTAAAATGTTTTGAGTCGAGAACCAATGGTCTAAGCAGGCGTTTGTTTTGATTCCATCTTTCTAGCTGGGTGGTTTGAACACACCCTTCCCAGGAGGCATGACCCCCGGCCTGTCCACCCCCGGGGCAGGAGACCTGGACATGAGGAAGATCGGCCAGGCCAGAAACACTCTGATGGACATGAGACTGAGTCAGGTAACACCATGGAACACTCTGATGGACATGAGACTGAGTCAGGTAACACCATAGAACACTCTGATGGACATGAGACTGAGTCAGGTAACACAATAGAACACTCTGATGGACATGAGACTGAGTCAGGTAACACCATGGAACACTCTGATGGACATGAGACTGAGTCAGGTAACACCATGGAACACTCTGATGGACATGAGACTGAGTCAGGTAACACCATAGAACACTCTGATGGACATGAGACTGAGTCAGGTAACACCATAGAACACTCTGATGGACATGAGACTGAGTCAGGTAACACCATAGAACACTCTGATGGACATGAGACTGAGTCAGGTAACACCATAGAACACTCTGATGGACATGAGACTGAGTCAGGTAACACAATAGAACACTCTGATGGACATGAGACTGAGTCAGGTAACACAATAGAACACTCTGATGGACATGAGACTGAGTCAGGTAACACCATGGAACACTCTGATGGACATGAGACTGAGTCAGGTAACACCATAGAACACTCTGATGGACATGAGACTGAGTCAGGTAACACAATAGAACACTCTGATGGACATGAGACTGAGTCAGGTAACACCATGGAACACTCTGATGGACATGAGACTGAGTCAGGTAACACCATAGAACACTCTGATGGACATGAGACTGAGTCAGGTAACACCATAGAACACTCTGATGGACATGAGACTGAGTCAGGTAACACCATAGAACACTCTGATGGACATGAGACTGAGTCAGGTAACACCATAGAACACTCTGATGGACATGAGACTGAGTCAGGTAACACCATAGAACACTCTGATGGACATGAGACTGAGTCAGGTAACACCATAGAACACTCTGATGGACATGAGACTGAGTCAGGTAACACCATAGAACACTCTGATGGACATGAGACTGAGTCAGGTAACACAATAGTGGCAGCGGTGGCCGAACGGATTGCGGAGTGGTCTTGATACTGGAAGGTCGCCAGTTCGAATCAGCGGTCCGACACGTTAAAAATTACCACCGCTGCAGTGCCCTTGGACAAGGCATTGAACCACTACCATGAAATGTTCTATGAAATAAGCAGGGCCTGGCTGTAAACAAGTATCTGATGCTTAGTCCAGTTACCCTGGGTAAACGTAGTACCTTTCCTTTCCTTACCATAGTTCACCTCAATTTATGTTTTTAAAGAAAGTCACACCGCACATTCAGTCAGTGTGAATTAGAATTAGTGTGAATTAGAAGTGACACTGTGTAACCTATTCTTTTTTTCAACTTAAATTTTATTCATTTTTCATGAACAGAAATGTCATACAAGGACATACAGAAAGCAAAAAGACAAACAATCGAACATTACAATACGTGTTGCCAACTCAGTAAATAAAAAGTAAAAACAGTAGATAAATGCTTGTAAGAAATAAAAAATAAAAGCCAAACATTCTGGATTCTAGCTCACCTGTTGTTCAGTAGTATAATCAAACCATTTTTCCCATTTGTTTTCAAAAGACTCTCTCTTCAATCTCAAATTTGCAGTCATTCTCTCCATGTCAAATATTTCTGAGACTAACTGGAACCATTCATCTATGGAAGGAGGATCTACCTGTAGCCATTTCCGAGTAATGGCTTTTTTCCCTGCAGCCAGAAAGATTTTCATCAGATACCTGTCACTTCCCATAATTTCTTCTGGTATATCTCCCAAATACAGCATCAAACAAGAATCTAATATTTGAAAGCCCAGAATCTCCTGTAATTGTGTAACCTATTCTATTAAGTTAATTAAAACGACTACTATTCTTATGTAGTGTATGACTTTTAAGTGGTAATCCTAACTGTCAGATTTGATCTATAGACTTGACTAGATCTATGGGAAGGTCATTGAACACTGAAAATGCTTTGTCCCTCCCTTCAGGTGTCTGACTCGGTGAGTGGCCAGACAGTGGTGGACCCTAAGGGCTATCTGACTGACCTCAACTCCATGATCCCTACCCATGGTGGAGACATCAGGTGTTGACCCCCACACACACACACACAGACGGACGTGCGCACACACACACACACACACGCACGCACGCACGCACGCACACACACACGCACACACAGATTAAAGTTCTCAGTCGGCACGACCATATGAGGCCAACAAGTCTTCTAGTATAGAAGCTGTTGAACAAGCTTGTAGATCGGCTATTTTTAATTTACTTTGTGTTAGGCTGCCTCCTATGCCCAGCTTTGAGGGTTTGTGTGAACACCAACATTGGCTGATGAGTGGCTGATCACCCCATAGCGATGATTTGATTAAGCAAAGTACTACATATTGAAGATCCGTGTGAAGTGAGGGCAGAAAAAGTGAAGACACCAAAAGTGATTGGCCCGGAATTACATTTGTGATGATTTGATTGGCTGATCACGAAATGTGATGCCCCTCAATTCACACGAGTGTGATATTTTTAAAATTTGAGCATTTGAAGTGGTCAAACAACTAGCAATATGTTCAGTACATAATACCAGTAAGACGCGCAAACGCGGGAAGCGAACGCAGCTCGTACATTTTTAAGTTAAGTTTTTAACTTAGCCATAACCATATAAGGAGTCCCCAAAGCAGCTATACGTCCAAATATGTTAGATGTTGCAACAAATCACTCAGCTCCATATATGGGCACAAAGGGGACACACACACACAGACAGACAGACAGACAGACATGATCTGCTAGGTCTCATAGTAAGTGCTCATTGCGTTCGCAATCACTGCGTTCGCAACAACCACCACAAGAATTGTATTAACACACAAAAAATATATAATTTACATACTGCCACTTTTTTATGTTTTCTTTGTGGCTTTCGCCTTTATTTATAGTATAGTATATATATAGTATTACTATATATATATATATATACTGTATAGTAAAGGCCGTCGGTATCGGAGCCATGGCCCAGGCCCATAGTGCCACTTTTAAAATGTAATTTACATCGGCGTGTCTCTAAACGAGTCTCTCTCTGTGTTTTTTTTTCGAGCACAGTGACATCAAGAAGGCTCGCCTGCTGCTGAAGTCAGTGAGGGAGACCAACCCCCATCACCCCCCGGCCTGGATCGCCTCCGCCAGGCTGGAGGAGGTCACTGGCAAGCTCCAGGTGGCCAGGAACCTCATCATGAAGGGCACGGAGATGTGTCCCAAGGTGAATGCTTAGGAGGCATGGGGGGTGGGCAACCTGTTCTCAAGGTGAATGCTTAGGAGGCAGGGGGGTGGGCAACCTGTTCTCAAGGTGAATGCTTAGGAGGCAGGGGCGGTGGGCAACCTGTTCTCAAGGTGAATGTTTAGGAGGCAGGGGGGTGGGCAACCTGTTCTCAAGGTGAATGCTTAGGAGGCAGGGGGGTGGGCAACCTGTAACCAAGGTGGATGCTTAGGAGGCAGGGGGGTGGGCAACCTGTTCTCAAGGTGAATGCTTAGGAGGCAGGGGGGTGGGCAACCTGTAACCAAGGTGAATGCTTAGGAGACATGGGGGGTGGGCAACCTGTAACCAAGGTGAATGCTTAGGAATAAGTCAATAACTTGACCACTTTCAACCTGGTGAAACCATATATACACCCCTTTTTGGATACCTGCATTTGCCATAACATATATTAAAGGTTGTCCACCATAAATAATATCATGAGCCAGTAGGATCACAACCTATATGGAAGCACCGGCCAATTTCTTGCTGGAAACCCAATATGGCCGCCACAAAATTAGCCCCCATTAGATATAATTCGGGGTGAATAAGGCAAAATCTTAATCTGAGGGATATTTCCACGAAACTTCACAAGGTTGATCAATTATATGAATACGAACCCTTTTTGTATTGAACGTTATATTATCACAATATCGATATTGATGTTTGGTCCTAAAAAAAATGATATTTTGATATTTAATTGTGTCCGTTGGTGGTTCCAGAGTGAAGACGTGTGGCTGGAGGCGGCGCGGCTCCAGCCGGGGGACACGGCCAAGGCGGTGGTGGCCCAGGCCGTTCGCCACCTCCCCGGCTCCGTCCGCATCTACATCAGAGCCGCGGAGCTGGAGACCGACATCCGGGCCAAGAAACGGGTCCTGAGGAAGGGTACGTGTGTGTATGGGTCGTACCGTAGGTCCTGAGGAAGGGTACGTGTGTGTATGGGTAGTACCGTAGGTCCTGAGGAAGGGTACGTGTGTGTATAGGTCGTACCGTAGGTCCTGAGGAAGGGTACGTGTGTGTATAGGTCGTACCGTAGGTCCTGAGGAAGGGTACGTGTGTGTATGGGTCGTACCGTAGGTCCTGAGGAAGGGTACGTGTGTGTATGGGTCGTACCGTACGGAACCGACTGACTCAAAACTAATCCAAAATGTTTCATGAAGATTTCATGAGATGACACTGACTGTTGTCCACAATTTCCGGGGGGGTGCATACTTAGTTTAGACTAGTCATTGGTTAGACATGGGTCAAGGTTAGGTTTAGGTGTACTGCCCCATGAGAGGTTAGGTTTAGGGTGAGGGTTTGAGATAGGTTGTAGTTGTATAGGACTAATGACTGGTCTAACCAATGACTAGTCTAAACCAAAAACTGTCTAATCTAAGGTCTGCACCCGCCGGCCGTGATGGCGTTCTCAAATTGTGTCTGCTACAGTATGGCCCTTGCCAGCACACACACACTACCATTATTATTTTGGGCATATTGTAAAATAATAATGTATTGGAATTTATTTAAAAATTTTCCTCCAATGTTTTTATGTTCTAAGATCACAAAATGTTCATCTCTTTCTTACATCATATTTGACTATTTGGCCAATTTGGAATTAAAAAGATGTTAAAAGTCCTTAAATTGTAACTAGAACTTAGAAATGTGCAGATGACCCTGCAGACACTAAAGATCCTTTCATGCGTTTTTTCCCCGGATAAACAGCAGGACAATTATTGCAGAGAAACGCATCGGTCAAATGCAAAGGACCTTTTTTATACTGTATGTTGGTTTGTTTACAATGTTGCACATGAACCCATTCTGGGCAGCCATTATGTTATGCTTTAGCTATTGAAAAATAGCAGATCTACAAGCAAGTAAACGTGTTCATACTGCCCCCCCCCCCTAGCCCTGGAGAACGTGTCCAAGTCTGTGCGTCTGTGGAAGACGGCGGTGGAACTGGAGGAGCCGGAGGACGCCAGGATCATGCTGAGCAGAGCGGTGGAGTGCTGTCCCACCAGCGTGGAGGTACGTGCGCGTACAGTAACAAACACACACCCATTTTGGTGTTTCAAACATTATGCTATAATTTAGCTATTGAAAAGTAGCAGACCTACAAGCTCATAGCGCGCCACCGAGTGGCGCGCTACGAGCTTGTAGGTCTGCTACTTTTGAAAAATCGTTAAAAATGTGCCTCAAATCTTTCCGAAAATTGTCTATGATTTAGAAAACTTTCGATGTCAGGCCTGAATGGGTTAAGGAACTTTGAGGTGCTAATAGTATAGACCCCATACACACACAACGTGATGATACCTACGAGCTGGGGCGGTACTATACTGTACTTTATACTGTACTTAAGTACAATTTACTGGAGTACTTATTTTAAAACTTAGTTACTATTTACTTTGTACATTTTGTATATTATAACATGACGTAAAATAGCCGATCTATGTAGATCTATTTTCAAAATATTTGTAATACATTTAAACACTTGTAAAATGGGATATTTTGCCTAATGAGTACTTTCTACTTTTGATACATTAAGTACATTTTGATACCAGTACTCTTACTCAAGTAAATGTTTAATCCCAGACATTCTTTATTTTTCTTAACATAGTCATTTCAAAGCAATTATTCACATATATTCCCCCCCCCCCCCCCACACCCACATGGCAGCACAAACCCTAAACAAAATCTTCAAAAGAAACATCAGGAAATGTCCATAAATACAAAGCAAAAGAAAACACATTACAAACAAATGCTCCCCATCACAGGAATCCCGGACTTTTACTTTTACTTGTACTTTACAGTACATGGTGGTATTGAATTAATGATACTTTAAATGAAGTAAAAAATGTGATAACCGTAATTTCCGGACTATAAGGCGCACCTGAATATAAGCCGCACCAGCCAAATTTAGGGAAAATCCCAAATATGTACGTATACAAGCCGCACCGGACTATAAGCCGCAGGTGGCCCCCTAGTGGCCGTTTCGTTAGCTCAGAGCCTTAGATGGCTCTGCTTTAGCTGTAAAAATCCATAGATAAGCCGCACCGTTGTATAAGCCGCAGGGTTCAAATCATGGGTAAAAAGGTGCGGTTTATAGTCTTATAATTACGGTATACTCTTCCCACCACTGCTTGCTTGTCCTTCCAAAGCTTTGGCTGGCCCTGGCCCGCTTGGAGACGTACGAGAATGCCCGGCGCGTGCTGAACAAAGCCCGGGAGAACATCCCCACGGACCGGCACATCTGGATCACCGCCGCCAAGCTGGAGGAGGCCAACGGCAACACGCAGATGGTGGAGAAGATCATCGACAGAGCCATCTCCTCGCTGCGCGCCAACGGCGTGGAGATCAACCGGGAGCAGTGGATTCAGGTACAAAACTCATCCACACTAACCCAACAGTGTGGAGATCAACCGGGAGCAGTGGATTCAGGTACAAAACTCATCCACACTAACCCAACAGTGTGGAGATCAACAGGGAGCAGTGGATTCAGGTACAAAACTCATCCACACTAACCCAACAGCGTGTGGAGATCAACCGGGAGCAGTGGATTCAGGTACAAACTCATCCACACTAACCCAACAGTGTGGAGATCAACCGGGAGCAGTGGATTCAGGTACAAAACTCATCCACACTAACCCAACAGCGTGGAGTTTAACCGGGAGCAGTGGATTCAGGTACAAAACTCATCCACACTAACCCAACAGCGTGTGGAGATCAACCGGGAGCAGTGGATTCAGGTACAAAACTCATCCACACTAACCCAACAGCGTGGAGATCAACAGGGAGCAGTGGATTCAGGTACAAAACTCATCCACACTAACCCAACAGCGTGGAGATCAACAGGGAGCAGTGGATTCAGGTACAAAACTCATCCACACTAACCCAACGGCGTGTGGAGATCAACCGGGAGCAGTGGATTCAGGTACAAAACTCATCCACACTAACCCAACGGCGTGTGGAGATCAACCGGGAGCAGTGGATTCAGGTACAAAACTCATCCACACTAACCCAACGGCGTGTGGAGATCAACCGGGAGCAGTGGATTCAGGTACAAAACTCATCCACACGCCGTTGAATTTGGAGAGTCCTGAACCAGAACTTATTTTCTTCTGTTAGTAAGAAAAGAAGCATACCAGTGGATTAAGTATGGATTCAGTTCCAACTGTACCATCTTTGACACTAGTATATCAGACTGTATTGTGTTGAAAGCTGAAGAAAAGTCCAAGAATAGCACTCTTGCATGATTCTTATTTGACTTATCTAGGTGTTTTGTAATTAAGTGGACCAGTGTCACAACCGCATCCTCTGTACCGCAACCCTTTTTATAGGCAAACTGACTGGGGTCGAATTTGTCTTTGGTTATACTGACAAGATGTTGTAACGGTATTCTTTCAAGTGATTTCATAATCACTGAAGTGAGAGCTATGGGTCTATAATCCTTAGGTGTTTTTCTCGGTCTCGGGTCTAAATGGGTTAATTTAAAGCCTGCTTCTCGATTATTTGATTGAAGAAATATAGAATGATCGTTAAAACAGAAATAATGGACATTAGATACATGTACATTAGATACATTACTTGTACATAATGATGAATAAATGTGGGACTTTCAACCTTCAACATCACTCGTGAAAGAGCTGCTATTCATGTTTAAAGAGGGAGGGGGAGGGACTATATCAGTTTCCAGCTTTGATTTGGGTGCCAGCATTGTCTGGCAAAGTGTCGAGTTTCATTCGGGCACAACGCACTGAGCGCAGCACGCCAAGCGCTGCCAATTGGTTGTGCGTTTAGCGTCGGTGCACGTCTTTCTTCCACTTACATAGTGCTGTGTAATTGGAACCTCTCACTGCAGCCACTGCTATTGTTGTTCCTCTTCTCTCCAGTGCTTTTTTGGCACGGGTAGTGCGATTGGCCACGGTGGGGTAGGTTAATCAAAGGGCTAACGGCAGATATTTCTGTAGTGCCAAAAAAAGATGTCCTTTGATGTGACGACCAAAAAGGCTGTGCTGGCTGGCTGCTCCATCTCAATTATTACAAGGTTACATTTCCACCAGGGGAACCTCAATATCCATCTATAAATAAGGTTTATTTGGGATGTATAGCCATAGAGAGACAGGAAATAACCTTTTTTCCCCACACAAAATCGCTGTGGAGATGTATTTTTAAGGCATATATCTAAATGACGGAGCGGTTGCGCAAAGACCCCGACCGGCAGCACTGTTTAATGCAATTTATTTGTGCGTGTTATAAGTATTTTTTGTTGCATTATTCATGGCAAAGTTGTAGAGTATGTATATCCATAACACAAACAAGCAGCACGCTAGCAAACACTTCACTAGTTCTTTGTTTCAATCATTTTATTATTATTATTATTTTCACAATTATATTACCAGATCATCTTCTTCTTAAATACACTAGTTTAAGCTTGTCACATGCAACTCTATACCGTCAAATGCATATGTGTCGCGCGAATTATCAAAACATTAGAAAGTAGGCTAATTCAACAAAAAAATACTCTCACGAATAAATTGCATTTAACAGTGCTGTCTTTGCGCAACCGCTCCGTCATTTAGATATATGCATTTTTAAGTGGCTCCAGTCAGGCAGCATTCCTCTAGGTTTGCTAGCCAAGGATTGGGGTCCACATCTTTGTATGCTGTATTTAAAGTGACACTATCTAACTTTTTTTTAATTAATAAAATGGTATGTTAATACAATATAACCTATACAATGGGGTGGGGGGTTTCCATTGAGGGGTTTTTAGATCATGTCAAAGGTCATGTCTCAACTAGACAACACGATTTTCGAACCTGTTGAAACTGAAATGATTTACATTGAGTTACAATGTCCCAACAACGCCAACAATCGTTAATGGCTGTTAATTATGACAATTAATGGTCAAGTAAAATGTCTCCCGGTTCTGCCGGCCCTAGCTGACAGTAAGTGTGTTCCTTCCTGGCTGTCGTGACAGGATGCGGAGGAGTGTGACAAGGCGGGCAGCGTGGCCACCTGCCAGGCGGTCATCAGGGCGGTCATCGGGATCGGCATAGAAGAGGAGGACTGCAAACACACCTGGATGGAGGACGCAGAGAGTGTGAGTAGTGTGCACACCATCCAGTTAGTATACACTTAACTGGCTTCTGAAGAAAGAGACTAGAGGAAAACATAGGACTAGACAGAGAAGACTAGACCAAGACAAGAACTCAGTCACACATTCAGTCATGACGGAAGGGAGTAGAAACAAAACTCACACACACACAACCCACAAAACAAGTGAACTCGGGAGTCCTCTACAATGAAAAGCTATTACGTCCAACCAATGGACGGATGATGTAAAAATTGTACGACGTTATTGCATCCAACCCTCCCCATCTTATCGTTGCTGTCGAGGAGAAACCTCTTATCTCCATATTTTAACCTTTTGTTTTTTGTGAAGGCCCACTTGATCGTACTACACAAAAGCTCAGCGATGTGTTTAGAGAGCTTTCCTTGTAGATTTGTTACTTTTGCTAAATAATAATAATAATAATGTACTCCTGAAAAGTAGCAGTAGTTTTGATTGCCAGAGACCCGCCCCCCGGGCCCAACCATTTAAATCAATCAGGACACATCGCCTGCATAATTGCTGATACCAACTTCCTAAAAAGAAGTTAAATAATGACCGATATCAGCCAAACAGATGTATCGTTTAGGCTCTAGTGAACGACCACTAAGAAACATTTAGTTTGGCATGAAGGATGTAACTGTGTGTGTGTGTGTGTGTGTGTGTGTGTGTGTGTGTGTGTGTGTGTGTGTGTGTGTGTGTGTGTGTGTGTGTGTGTGTGTGTGTGTGTGTGTGTGTGTGTGTGTGTGTGTGTGTGTGTGTGTGTGTGTGTGTGTGTGTGTGTGTGTGTGTGTGTGTGTGTGTGTGTGTGGTGTGTTGTAGTGTGTGTCACATGGTGCGTTGGAGTGTGCCAGGGCCATCTACGCCCATGCCCTGCAGGTGTTCCCCAGTAAGAAGAGTGTCTGGTTGAGAGCCGCCTACTTTGAGAAGAATCACGGCACCAGGTAATGTGACGTCGGGTCACTGGGGTTTAACACTCAGTGGTTCTAAGACCTGCGTCTCATGTCCTCTCTCTCTCTTCCATGTCCCCTTTGCTCTCCAGGGAGTCCCTGGAGGCTCTGCTCCAGAGGGCCGTGGCTCACTGTCCCAAGGCAGAGGTCCTGTGGCTGATGGGGGCCAAGTCCAAGTGGCTGGCCGAGGACGTGCCTGCAGCCAGGAGCATCCTCGCTCTGGCCTTCCAGGTTTGACCGTCCACTATTTCCTACCTGCTTCATTGCTGTGCGGTACTGCAGGTCCAGCGTGTTAAACGAAGAAGGATCGCTAAAAGATTCAACTTATGCACTTAGGAACCTCTTCAAGTTTCATCTTATGCACTTAGGACCTCTTCAAGTTTCAAGTGAATGTACTTGGGGGTCGTGCTTCTTTATTGTCAGTGTTTATATAGTTTTTCATTTGTTATTCTCTTTTTCTCTCTCTCTCTCCCAGGCTAACCCAAACAGTGAGGAGATCTGGCTGGCTGCTGTGAAGCTGGAGTCCGAGAACAACGAATACGAAAGAGCTCGTAGGTTGCTGGCCAAAGCCCGGAGCAGCGCGCCCACTGCCAGGGTCAGTGAGGGCTTCCTTTGTGTGTGTGTGTGTGTGTGTGTGTGTGTGTGTCTGTGCAGGACAACATTCCGCAGTTCAAACTGGTACTTGAGACTTCTCATAAGGTCAACGTTGCTGCTATCGCGCTGCTAGCATAACAACACATGGACAAGTTTACCAGGATCGATATGGCCTGTTTCAAGAAGATAAGCAAGGACACAAATCTGAAAACATACATTTATATCAAGGCCCTTTCATAGGGGATTTAAAAGATGACATGGGCATTGCTAGCTTTAAGATCCACAAGGCAGGTTGTTTCAAAGCTTTGGCGCCTGGACCATAAAAGCCACAGGTCCGTTTCTTGTTCGGTTCCCAGTTTTTTGGACCTGTGCTACCCTCTAATCTGAATCTGTCTTGAGAGATTAATTCCAAGATCACGTGATGGTGACCTCCCTACATGTGTTGTGATGTTGACCTCCCTACATGTGTTGTGATGGTGACTAGAGTTCTCATCGGGCCCGAAATTTGAAGCCCGGCACGGCCCGGCCCTAACTGGGTCAGCCCGAAGCCCGGCCCGGCCCTAAAAAATACCATAATGTTAGGCCCGAAGCCCTATAAAGCCTGACAAAGAAAAAAAAGAACGCCACTTTTATTGCATGGCCAGCGCAGCAGCATGCGCCGTCAGTGAACCACTGACGGCGCATGCTGCTGCGCTGGCCATGCAATAAAGTGGCGTTCTTTTTTTTTCTTTCAGTGTGTGTCTGTGTGAGAGTGAGAACGGAGTTCAATGGACTTATCGCCGAAATAAAGGATTTATGTAGCTCATTTATGTACCATTTCCATATCATTCTAATGGATTCCATTTCCAGTGGTGGTGAGTACTGTAGCTCCCCGTTTCCTCTGAAGTGAAGCTATGTCCAAGACCCCAAGTATCGTCCCCGTTCGGTGTCCAAAAGAACAAACATAGCCTACAAAGTTTACAAACCATCCATGCACCCGCTCATGGCGTGTCTCGACTGCTTAGAGATCTGTTATTTTAAATCGGGCACATATAACGAGGAGCGCCGCTGCCGCACTGAGGGACGGCGGTTATAATACTAATCATTTTGTAAATCAAATAGCCATTAGCCTGTAGCCTGCAGTGGACTGTAACATTGCGTGGTCAGATCATACACTACAGAATATGGATCGTTGGTGACTATATGTATATGACGTTGATTAGGCCTAATGATTAGGTTATTCATCGCAGCCAGCTGGGTTTAACGAGATGGCTCAGTGCAACTGTTTTTGTTATGTTGCAGTCTATCGTGTGATAATCCGATTGATTTATAAAACATTTAGCATTATGAACTGAAGCTCATTTGGTGCGCCGCAAAACAGAGGCCAGCCAGCGGTATTTAAACATTAAACAACCACCCCACCGTTCACTTCTCTCTGCCTGCGCAGTCAGTAATCCATTCCAAGCCCCCCACCTCCACTCCTCCGTCTTCCTCCTGTCACAAGTGAATCACCATAGCGCAGCCCTCTTCATAATAAATACATACTTGTAGGCTATATAGCCTACACATTACACAAATAACAGAATTGATATTTTTATTATAATAACATTTTTGAAAAAAAGAAAATCACGGAAAATCACAGAGCCCGAGGCCCGGCCCGGCCCGGCTAATTAGCATATCTTTTGGGCCCGGCCCGGCCCTAAAATGTCGGGCCGGGCCGGGCCGGGTCGGGTTCGGGCAGAAAATGAGAACTCTAATGGTGACCTCCCATCATGTGTTGTGCAGGTGTTCATGAAGTCTGTGAAGCTGGAGTGGGTTCTGGGGAACATCGAGGCGGCCCATGCGCTGTGCACCGAGGCTCTGGAACACTACGAGGACTTCCCCAAGCTGTGGATGATGAGGGGACAGATTGAGGAGCAGTGTGAGCACATGGACAAGGCCAGGGAGGCCTACAACCAAGGGGTGAGCAAGATGTGGAAAGGTCTCAGGGAGGGAGCTGATCAAATTAAGCAATAAGCCACGAGAGGTCTCAGGTTAACGGGTATTTTACAACGGCTGGGGGCGTAGGCAGACCCGAGGCGCAGCCGAGGGGCTTCTACCCCGCAGCCAGTGTAAAATACCCGGTAAGCTGGGGCCTCGAGTGGCTTATTGCTTTTCTAAAACGGTTACAAACATATAGCAATATTAACCTAATAAAACTATTAAATTCACAAAAGTAGCCACGCTTTGCTCCACTAGAGTGAGTTGTTTTGCTCGGCAAGTAGCCTATGTGACGGGAGAATAGTGCTTGATGTCTTTACGGGGCTGCCTGGAGCCGCACGTTCACAGTCGTATGAGCCGGGTGGTGCTTACAACACGCCCGCACGGCATGTGTTTGTAAAGCAATCACGATTCCGGTTGCTTAACGATTCCCTCTTAACGGTCTGATTCCTTATCGGTTCCTTTTAACGATTCCTACAGGGTGGTTTCAAATGGACCGTTACAGGTCTGTAACGCTGAGAGTTATGGTGGTCCTATGGTGGGCCATTAAAACGTTTGAGATTGAGAACCACCGGTATTATAATTGTCTAGCAGACGTGAAGTCCACATATCCAGCTCTGACAGTGTGATAAACTGTTCCAAATGTGATGGTTCAGCCCAATGTTGGATCCGAATCCCACAGTTCAGAATCCCAACCCTAATCAGAATAAGTATTAAGTAGCCTTGCCGAGCCATGAGGCCCATAGGGCAGGAGCCTATCTCCTGTTTCTGTAGCGTGAGGCAGCTTGATGAACAAGTACACCCCCTGGACATGACGCTAGTATGTCGCAGGGACATACCCCCAATCCAACCCTTGATGCTGAGTGTCAAGCAGGGAGGCACTTTTGGTATGTCCCGTCTTTCTTTGGTATGACCCGCCCGGGGATTGAACCCCTGATCTCCCGGTCTCAGGGCGGACACTCTAACCACAAGGCCACTGCAGCTGGTAGAATACTCTTTGGTGTGAACTAAATCGGTGATAAAACAGTGATTCACAACCATTACATGACGATATTTCAAGTAGCACATCGCTACTGGGTCTCGAGACAATATTATGTTTGGGAATCGCTGGTGTAGAGAATGTCAAAAAGAAGCATTGTCTCATCTTGTGTTGTGTCGTGTTGCAGCTGAAGAAGTGTCCCCACTCCATGTCGCTGTGGTTGCTGCTGTCGCGCCTGGAGGAGAGGATTGGCCTGCTGACCAGAGCCAGGGCCATCCTGGAGAAGTCCCGGCTCAAGAACCCCCAGAGTCCAGAGCTATGGTGAGGAAAACTCTCTCTGTAAAAGACAAGCAAGCAGAGCTCTATACCTCCTTTTGTCCCTCAACAAGAGTCAACATAAAATGTCTTGGTAGTCAAAAATAAATATCTACAAGCTCTACAAACACGTCACATTGCGACTTGTTGTGAGCTTGTATTTAGAGCTGTTATTGTCACTGAATGTTCACCCCCAGAGTAGGGATCCTAGGGTGTTATGTGGTTAAATAGAATTCTTGAACTCTTAGGCAACCAGACCATCCCGTCCTCGTGTCAGTCGACCCATCTGTCACCGTTAATGGTGCTTTGAGCCTAGAGACCTGCAATTGTAGCTGGACGTTCGCCACAGAACAGGGGCACTGGGGTTCACGTGAATCATGTATATAACTGGATCTAATGTCCCAATAAGTACTGTCAATGATATGGAGATGCACATGGAGGCACTCACGAGCAGGTTGGATAAATGTGTGTATTCCAGGTTGGAGTCAGTCAGACTGGAGTTCCGTGCAGGACTGAAGAACATTGCTAGTACGCTGATGGCCAAAGCCCTCCAGGAGTGCTCCAACTCAGGTCAGAATCACAATGATCACGACACACCTACAGGTTATAAAAGAGTGACATTATTACTGGATTATTATTACTTAATGAAACCTTGCATGTCCAAACCTTGCATGTCCAAAACGGTCCCTTTTTTTTAGCGCCCCTCACTTCACACGGGTGTGATTTATTTTTAAATAGTGAGAATAACCGATGCAGAGCTTGTGGCTCTGCTATTTTCGCTACTTTAGTGCAACACTCTTGTATTGTAAGTACGGTCATTATGGTAAATCCTTATTATTGAAGCATTCAGCAACTCCCCAGAGAAGTATTTTCGCCAGAACGTTGACAAGAAATGTGGTGGTGTTTATAGACGGCAGCTCCATAAACAACATTCTCTGTGTCCACTCTAAACAACTTGCACGTGAAGTCGATCGTGAATGATTCACTTCCTCTCCACACACTCTCACTCCCTCTGTTTTTCTTCCTAAAACAACGGTTCCCAAACTGGAACGTGCCCAGATGATAATTGCTATTCAGTGCAACATTGTTTTCTCACTCAAGTTAACAGTAAACAAACCAACATACAGTACGGTATAAGTGTTGGTGTATACAGGGTATCTGCACATTTCTAACTTGACAATATTGAAGGACTTTTAAGACCTTTTTAATACCTCTAAAAATGGTCAAACATTGGTCAAATTGTTGAATAGTACCTGAGAAAGAGGCAAAAAAAATAAAAATAGACAATCTACAAGCTCACAACGCCTTGTATTGCGAGGCATTGTGAAGCTTAGGTTGTGCAATTTTATCCAATCAGAAGAGAGTTCTGTGACCAAAGAAACAGACAGAATT
This sequence comes from Protomyctophum bolini, assembly GCF_963924005.1. Lineage (NCBI taxonomy): Eukaryota > Metazoa > Chordata > Actinopteri > Myctophiformes > Myctophidae > Protomyctophum > Protomyctophum bolini. The sequence goes on from NC_137866.1 coordinate 44,638,982, forward strand.
GGGAATTTGAAACACTATAAAATTGAAGCTGATAGCATCTGTCTCATTTTAGATTTTTGCGTTGGCTATTCAAAAGTAGTGTCTTCTATTTTAGTGTTTGAAAAATCTTGAACGTGTGAAAACTGCTGATTTAGAAGGCATTAATTATTATAATAAATTTTAATAAATTGTTGTTATTGTTTTAACCGAACACATCACTTATTACCTTTTAACTCTGAGTTTACAAATGCAACCTAATGGACCCTTAATGGGTTCATTTGGTCGCATTTGTTCACTCAAGTGTCACACGTGACTCAGGGAAATAAGGAACAAATGGCTCGAAAGTATCCCTGGAATGTGTTTGTGTTTGTTTTCCTCCTGAAGGCATCCTGTGGGCCGAGGCAGTGTTTCTGGAGGCCAGGCCTCAGAGGAAGACCAAGAGTGTGGACGCTCTGAAGAAGTGTGAACATGACCCCCATGTCCTGCTGGCAGTGGCCAAGTACTGACCCCTCCCTTACTTCCTATTCTCTGCTCTTCTCCTAACCCTTCCTCCCTTCCCTCACTCCCCTCTCTTTTGTTGGCAGCTGTGTTAATAATATTTTGGGCATGGGAAAAAAAAAAAAGTTTACGTATATACGGCATATCGTTGCTGTCGGGCAGAAACCCTCCTGTCTCCATATTCTAACTTTTTGTTTGGTCACACAATTTGAGCTTGTAGATCTCTTGCTATTTTTTAATTTGAATCCTGAAAATGAACAGTTTTGGACATGAGGTTTCCACCCGACAGAGACGATATATATTTAGAAAATCCGGAATAGGGGCAACATTTTGAAAATAGAGCTCATTTCCGAAAGGTTTCTACATCTTGATCTTATAAGTCCTATTATTTCATATGTATGGATATTTGAGCCTGTTATATTCGGCTGTGATCACACTGGACTATGTTTCTGCCTATGTCAGGGGGTCTTTACAATTGTTTTCAATGGGAATGCCTTGTGCTATGCCTCGCGACCATGTGTTCTGCACCAGGGTGCCTCCAGTAGAGCAAATCAACTCAAAGCAGATAAACGCTCAAGACCGTTGCTGCTTTTTCCCATTTTGATTTGATTTGAGTCGAATGAGAAATAAATAAATACAAATAAAACTGAGATTCAAATTGGCATTAAACATGGTGGAAAGGTTGGTTGTGGCTTTGTTACCAGAGCCAGGTGTATGATTTTGGTACAATAGCTGAGCCAATGACGGTGATCAGGCAGAGTCATTGCTCTTCAGACAAACTGTTGTATGATCGGGGCGGGTTGGCCAGAAAGTGAGTGACGGGTGCGTATTATTATCTGGTTGCCTGGCAACGTCAGACAGAATGCATTGCAAGCCGCTTTGCTTTGTAAACTGCACAAAGAAGCCAATGCCAAAAAAAAAGAACGCCAAATCAACCTTGATTTCTCTTCATTTTCAATGACAGCCCTGTTATTATTTATTTGAGAGTAATTTGTTTTCAGCGCTACGTAAAATTACAGCTTCATACGGAGTCCCACCCCTGTCGAAAGAACACCAAAGTGCTTCTACAAAACAAATACCCGATTTAGATGCCTCGCATCCATAACTGTCGACTCATTATCTGTGATTAGTCACTCTCTGCAGTGTCAAACATCCTCTGGTGGGAGCATACTGTAGCTTGCAGCGTTTAAATTGTGCCCCTCTTATTCTTGTAAATTTATTTTTGCTGTCGTCAGGTTGTTCTGGAGCGAACGTAAGATCACCAAAGCAAGGGAGTGGTTTCTGAGGACGGTGAAGATCGAGCCAGACCTGGGAGACGCCTGGGCTCTCTTCTACAAGTTTGAACTGCAGCATGGCACAGAGGTATGCAAGGATGGAAGTTATGGAACTGTTATTATGGGGTTGGCATCGCGTGGTGGCATCAAATGTATCTTGCCATCTACGTGTCGGTGTACTGAGTGGTTCTTGAACGTTTTCATTTAAATGACGCCAAGCCGGGGATGCCCTCCTGTCGTCAAAGCTATAGGTTAACTGCTACGGGCTAAGGTCTGAAGAGGTGAGTCTTCCGATTACTGCGGAAGATCGGGAGTGAGTCTGCAGTTCTAACTGCAATGGGGCATTTGTTCCACAGCTTGGGGGGGCCAGGAGGTTGAGGAGTGTGGGACGCGTGGATCACTTCTGAGTGACCCGACAGCTTCACTGTGTTTTAACAGTCCATCCTTTGTTCTTGTTCACCTTCAGGAGCAACAGGAGGAGGTGACCTGACAGCTTCACTGTGTTTTCCATCCTTTGTTCTTGTTCACCTTTAGGAGCAGCAGGAGGAGGTGACCTGACAGCTTCACTGTGTTATAACAGTCCATCCTTTGTTCTTGTTCACCTTCAGGAGCAGCAGGAGGAGGTGCGTAAGCGCTGTGAGAATGCCGAGCCGCGCCATGGAGAGCTTTGGTGTGCCGAGTCCAAACACGTCCTCTACTGGCAGAAGAAGATCGGAGAGATCCTCACACAAGTGGCCAGCAAGATAAGGAACACGTTCTGATAAACACGGGCCTGATGAGAGTTTGTTATGCCCCAGAACTGATCCGTTTTCCGCCCCGGCCACATCGTCGTGCTGCAAAGTATAATTTAGGCAATAGGTGATCAAAGTGAAGAGTGAAGACACGTTGCGCTGATAGGTCAAATCCTGCATTCTGTAACAGTTATCACCCTCTCTTCCCTTTTCTTTTTCCTCCGCACAACCCCTGTTTGTGTTGATGTACAGTAAACTCATTTTATACACTGCGAAGAACCCCCCTGTCAATGTTTCCTTTGATTAGTTCACCCAACAATGTACCAGAGGAGACTCGGACGGTCATCAAATTATTACGTTATGACAAAAACTAAAGAATCTCCATGAAATTCAAGGCTTCATGGGGTGTGTAATTGAGAATAAAGTCATTTTTGGGTGAACTACTCTAATTGTGTGATCCATGCATTTAATTAAGATTTGTGCTGTAGAAAATATGGCAAACATTTGAGTACGTTTTCTTTTTTCTATTTTTTTTCCTTTTTTTTTTATGGAATTATTGCCGTTCGTTTTCTTCACCTGGAAATGGAATGTCAAACATTTGTTTTTAGCCATTACGTCTTTGCAGCAAAGTCTTGGCGGTGTTGTATATAGACGGTCTGTAAGAACTGTTCTTTATTCTTATGTGATGGTTCTAGTGATGTGAAGCTTTTTCTAACCGGCTTTGATTTGGTGTTGTATCAAAACATCTGTGATGGTATACCCAATAAACTAAAGGATTCCTGCTTGAGCCCTTTCTCTTTCTTTCATGGGGAGAGAGTATGTTTTGTTGTCTCCACCAGGCCGAAGGCATGGGGAGAGAGTATGTTTTGTTGTCTCCACCAGGCCGAAGGCATGTGGAGAGAGTATGTTTTGTTGTCTCCACCAGGCCGAAGGCATGGGGAGAGAGGATGTTTTGTAGTCTCCACCAGGCCGAAGGCATGGGGAGAGAGTATGTTTTGTTGTCTCCACCAGGCCGAAGGCATGGGGAGAGAGTATGTTTTGTTGTCTCCACCAGGCCGAAGGCATGGGGAGAGAGTATGTTTTGTTGTCTCCACCAGGCCGAAGGCATGGGTTGAGAGTGCCACATTTTGCACACACACTCCCTGGATGCCAACATGAACCTCTGCCCCAAAATGTGTATGTTATAGCGCCACCAGGAGGCCGCTTTGTGCAACAAAAAAAAATGTGGCCAGTACACTTACAGATTTTGTCCAAGCATCATGCAAATTGGTACACAGTCTCTCTAGAGCCATTCAACGAAACGAGTCTTTCAGATTTCTCAGACTCCATCCTGATTGGCTAAGATTGGCTTCCAATTAAAGTTTGCAGGAGTGCTCAGTTTCAAACAAAATGCTGCAAATCATGAACACATCGTGTGTTTTGTGCGTGAAATTGTGCGTGCACATTCCCACTAGGCCGCTCACAGCAGCTCACACATCTTGCTGCTGTGTTTGCACATTGTTGTACTTTCCCAATGTGTCAGATAGTTTTCCTTTTGCTGTCAATATGAACATTTCCAGTTCATGTGAGAGGTAATGGGTCTGATTACCAGGTTAATTGAGCGATTGACGCCACATGCTACTTTACAAATAGAGGGTGTGGTACAGGGGGGAATAACATTGTGAATCACATCTTGATGATGTCATCAAGATGTGATTCACAATGTTAATGATTTTTTCAGACCTACAGTTCTAGGAAACAATATTTTTAAGTAAAACAAAAATGTGATCAAGGCTAAATTTTCCACAACCGCCGCAAATATAAAGCAGCTGGTAATTATGACTGTCATCAATTCTTGTTTCACCCTTGCGTTTATAATCCTTATAATCCAAGGCACTCTGTCTTTAGGTGAACATTTAAATAGTTTATTTGATGATGAGCAAGGCTCTGTCGAAACGTAGGTCCTGTTATTTATTTGCCTTGCTTTGCCTTAATTTTTCACCTAAAGACGGAGTGCCTTGGATTCTTTTCAAGTCTGCAATTCACATGTTTAAGCTTTTAAAGTGTGTGTTCATTGCGGTGCATGTTCCGGAACTGTCTTACAGAGTAGTGTTCCCGTACGGAACAATAATGATGGTGCACACACCGTTTTGCACTCGACTTGTATTCAGTTGAATTATATCAACACATTCAGGTAAACAATACTATTACTACCTTATATCTACGAAACAATACTTTGAATCGCGATTTTAATCATGCTACTGTCGCCTTTGTTAAACTGTGTGTGTTTTATTGACGTATATATTACTTTATCTTTCATACTAGCGGTGTCAATACAAGATGCCATCAAATCACTTCAGTTCGTTAATTTTCGTCAAAGATCAGGGCTGGTTGTTCTCCTAATGGCTAATAATGCTAAACACACATTGCTAAAATCTAGAATACCGGTATAGATATTTTTTTTTACCGATAACGAAGCTGGAATCAGAAAATGTATCTCTCTCTGTGTGTGTGTGTGTGTGTGTGTGTGTGTGTGTGTGTGTGTGTGTGTGTGTGCGCGCGCGCGATACAATTATTGTGAATGTTTTTTTTTTATCATCACGCTAAACGATAGCGATTATCATCCCATTCCTAATCCAATGCTTTAGAAAGTGACGGCCACGTAGCAGTTCCTGCAGACATGGCCAGCAGCAGCAACAGCAGCAGCAGTGTGGTGGACATGGACCCAGACGTGGCCCGTAGGCTGTTTGAGGAGGGGGCCACCCTGGTGCTGCTGGGGGTCCCTGAGGGCACAGAGCTGGGCATCGACTACAAGAGCTGGCAGGTGGGTAGTGGTGGAACAAACCTAAGTAGGTTTAGGTTTAGGTTTATTTATTTAGCACGTAGTACAAAAAATAGACAATAATAACATATCAAAGAACAAAAATACAAGGAAGGGAAGAAGCCAGCTGGCTTATTTGGAATCCTTTCCTGTAGGAAGAGGTCATTGGTTTAAACAGATTAAAAGTTCATAAAGAACAGTACAAAAGTCTACAAGTTGGCAAAGGGGGGCAGCTGTGCAATAAAGAAATAAAAACACAGACTGCACAAAAAAACGGAAATAAACAATACAACAACAAACACACACAAGAAAATATAAGTACATGATATATACTCGACTACTGTACGATGGAGGGTATGTGTGTGACGTCACATCATCATCATGCCCGGAAGTTGACAGCCCTATCTGATTGCATTGCAACGACGTTAAACTCACTTTGACACTCAATTTGCCACTCGCTTTATGCATGCCATACCCTGTATTTGACACATTTAGAAAATGTTTTATAATGGGACAATTCTACGTGATTGAGTACTTTTGGTACTTTAATGTCAATACTTTTGTTCTGTCTTTTAACTCAAGTAACATTTTGAATGCAGGAACTTACTTTACTTAAAGCAACCATGTTTTTCTACAATGTGGTATTGCTACTTTTACCGAAGTAAAAAAACCCAAACATGCGACTACTTCTTCCACCAACTTGCAGGTCGGTCCGCGCTTCCGCGGTGTGAAGATGATCCCTCCGGGTTTACACTTCCTCCACTTCTCCTCCGCCAACCCGCCTCACTGTGGGGGCGAGATCGGCCCGAAGACGGGCCTCTTCCTCGTGCTCAAGCCCAGAGAAATCCTGCTGGCCAACTGGGACCCCAAAGAGGAAGACCTGGACTTCTCGGCCTCCCGCAACGAGGAGGAGGTGGACCGGGTGCGGGCCAAGCTTCACGACTTGGACCCTTTCCTGGGCCCCTACCCGTACGAGGTGATGCGGAAGTGGGTCTCCCTGACCGACCGGCTGACCCAGGAGGTGGCCGACAGCCTGCAGCCGCTGTCGGGGAGAGTGTGCGCCTTCTGCGACGTCATCCCGGAGCTCCAGCTCAAGCACACCAAGGACAGAGCGGAGCAGAACCTGCCCCGGAACGACACGGAGTGCCAGAGCATGAAGGAGGGCCTGGAGAGGCTGCCCCGGATGAAGCCGAGGGAGGGCACGGAGCTGCGCTTCTCCCACATCCCTAGGCAGACGTACCCCGAGGGCGCCACGCCGGCCCAGATCACCCAGTGCAGCATGGACACCAGCTACGCCCTGGAGACGCTGCTGGACAGACACTACAAGACGCAGCCGCTCAACGTGTTGGGTGAGTTAAAGGGACACTTCACCCTTTTTGCAAAAAAATATATGTTAATGACGTTTAGAAGCATTAGAACACTTTCCTGGGGGTATTTATGTGTGTAATATGTGGTTTTAGATATTTTAGATTGTAGCAGTGAGCCTGTTGTCTCTGATGTCCTGGACACTGGGCTCACTTCCTTCCTGGACTACATGTTGTCTCAGTAAGACAGCTCTCCCCCTATCCACAAGGAGGAGCAGTGCACCAAAGAATTATGGGAATTGTAGTCCAGGAAGGTAGTGAGACCAGTGTCCATGACATCAGAGACAACAGGCTCACTGCTACAATCTAAAATATCTAAAACCACATATTACACACATAAATACCCCCAGGAAAGTGATCTAAAGCTTCTAAACGTCATTAACATATATTTTTTTGCAAAAAGGGTGAAGTGTCCCTTTAAGTGTTGGTTGGTTGATTTTGACAGAATTTTTTTATTTAGTCATAGTCATAGTGATAGTTTTGAATAACATTTAATTTAGTTTTAGTCATATTTTAGTCATCAAAGCATTGCGAGCTTGTAGATCTGCTATTTTAAAAATATTAAATTACTTTTATTTTAGTTCTACTGGATCTCTTCTCTACTAGTCCCTCCCTAACGTTTTAGTATAGGTTTTATTTGTTGAAATTTTCAATTTAGTCTTGAGCACAAACCACACCAAATGTTGGGTTGGGAGTTGGGACAAAACGGTTTTAAGGTAAACCAAACCAATGAAACTCATTGAGTTGCAATGACTTGCCCTTTGGTGTGGTTTGGGCTTTAGTTTTAGTCATTAAAAATCAATATGTAGCTATTTTCTCTGCACACCACGTCTGAAAACGGTCATCCGAGCAGACAACGCAGTCTGTTTCACGGTCTCCCCAGATTTAATCTCTCCTCTGTACACCCCTCGTCACTAAGCTAGTGGTTCCCAAACGTTTTAGTTCGAGGCCCAAAAGAGAAATTTGTCTCCGTGGGACCCAGCAAGTCACCCAAACTATTGAAAATAGCCATCTTCAAGCTCACAAAACGTCACAAAGTGACACTTTTGTGAGCTTATGGATCTGTTATTTTCACTAATCTTTTTTCTTGTTTTTCTTAGTTAATTGGAATTTGTTATGAAATTCTCTTGAAACGGTTTGAATTCGTTTTTTTTTTAATTCATTGAAAAAATGTGTGAATTTCTTTCGGGAATTTCTAATTAAAAACACAAACGGGTTCTCCGGGCCGGCCCACAAATGGCTCCTGACTGACTGAGCCACTGTTTTGGGGCAACGGACGGTGCTCGTCTAATCCATCCAACCGTATGTGTTCTCTGTCCAGGAGAGCTCCAGTTTGCCTTTGTGTGCTTCGTGGTGGGGAACGCGTACGAGGCCTTCGAGCACTGGAAGAGCCTGCTGGCTCTGCTGTGCCGCTCCGAGGAGTCCATGCGCATCCGCAAGGAGCTCTACCTGGGCCTCATCACCGTGCTCTTCCACCAGCTGGGCGAAATCCCACCCGACTACTTCGTGGACATCGTGTCCCAGAACAACTTCCTCACATCCACACTGCAGGTGAGGCGCTGGCTGGCTAGTGACGATAACATAAGAAAATGTGACTATTGTGTCAGGCTCTGAGCAATATGCCTTTAACCCCTTTTGGGTTGTGTTATGTTATAATTTAGCTATTGAAAAATAGCTACAGATCTACAAGCTCGTAGCGCGCCACCGAGTGGCGCGCTACGAGCTTGTAGGTCTGCTATTTTAGAAAAATCGTGAAAATATTTATTTCAGAAAACTGGAGGATTTAGTATTAACGAAAGTGTTACGTAATCATCAATTTGCGCCAACGCCCATCGCAAGTTGAAGATTTAATTTGTCCATGTGTGGTCCAGCTCTATGGAATGGATGGAATGTATGTGCTAATAAAATGTAATACTTCCTATCAAGAGCAACAAGGCTTATACATAGTCTGGATTTTCGGTGGTGGGGTGACCACCGAACTACAACATGACGTCACGAGCCGCGGTGAAGAGCAAACCACCGCCACCGCCCCCAGCCCTTCTCTCTGTTTTTGCTCACCACCGCTCAACGTTATTTCAGCTCCGGTGGTCAGCTCACCACCGGAGCGGTGGTCACCTCGCCACCGAAAATCCAGACTATGAATAGGCCTTTAGGCTTAAGTTATTAGCCAGGGATCCTTTTAAAATACTAGAGTGGTGCCCGTTGGGCACTAGCCTACTTGGAACGATGCAAGTTGGACATGAATGACCCACCCAGTTATTATGTCCGAGTCTCTTTTATGCCCATATATGGAGTTCTTTGTCAGGCATGCCCAAATATGGAGTCTATTCAGATGTCGAATTTGAAGTCTGTGGGGGGAATGGTTTCCGAGTTCTATGGATTACAGAGACTTGATGCATTTATAGATACTAGACCGGTGCCCAGCTGCAGAGCACTGAGTCGGTAACGATGGAAGTTGGAACTCCATTACCCAGCCAGCTATACAGTACCTGTGTCAGATTTACCGGTCCACCCATCTGTCTGTGGCCCTTTTATGCCCATAATATATGGAGATTTCTGTATCTGTCACTCTGTCACTTTATTCCTATATATGGAGTTCCGTGTCAGGCATGCCCAAATACAGTATGAAGTGTTGTGAAGTTGTGGTGTCAGAACAGGCCAGCTCCATGGAGATATAGGGGTGAGCCCGGGCAGAGGCTTTTGGCCTTGCTCTGCACAGCACTCCCTGATGTGGTGGTGTGGAACACGTGTGTTGAATTTGAAGCTGGTGGGGCGAACGGTTCTCTAGTTACGTGCATTACAGACAGACAGACACACACACACACACGCACACACACACTCTCTGTACGTCTGTGGCACATTTATAGATGAATAGACAGATGGATGATGCTTGTGCTCATGCATCTATACTGAAGCACAGCCGCATCCCATTGACAGTATCAAGTTGTTACTAGGGCCGGGACTAATTGCGATTAATTTAGATTAATTAACTACAGAAAAATTAATCGCGATTAACTACAGATAAATTAAGCGCACCTTTTTTTTCACCGCGGAACGTTTCTCACTGGGCGCTTTTCTATAGTACTGAAAACTGGAAATAATAAAAAGTCACCCCATTTTGTGTTGCCTAGAACTGGAGGTCTGACAAAAAAACAGTAACAATATGAAGTAAGTACAGCTTTGTGATGTCACTGAGATGTACTTGTTACTGTTACTAATTTATTTTCAGACCTCCAGTTCTAGGCAACACAGAATGGGGTGACCTTTTATTATTATTTCCAAATTTTCCACAAGGGGTATATTAATGACAGTAAAATGTTGAAAATGAGTGGTATCCTGTAGTCACTATTCATTGATTCACTGGGATACCAAAAAACCATAAAAAAAAAAGGTTTCTCGCTGTTCTCAGGTTGAATATTGATATGCGATTAAAATGTGATTAATCTAGTTTAATTAACTACAAAGATCTGAATCACAAGTCAGCAAATGTGTACAGGAGGTTCTTAATCTGACGAAGAAGACCACACAGAGTCAGGTACACCGCTGATAATGAGGCATCACCAAGTTATTCCATAGCTAGTCCTACATCTGATACAGAAGACCCTGACACGGGTACACCGCTGTTGTTGATAAGGAATCAGCAAGTTATTCTGTAGCTCGTCTCATTTCAGTCTTGTGTGTGTCATCAATTCCTGTCGGTATGTACAGGTTTTTGCCAGAGAAGGTCAAAAAAGGCCTTGATAAGCCTGTGATTCACAAGCAAAGGTTTAAGTCGACCGGTCAGAACGGTTCTCGAGTTGTGTGGGAGAGAGATGCGCACACACAAATTACACTATCATTTATCGGCTATGTTTGCCAATCACATGCAAAATTATATATGAGGTTTACGAATTACGATTGCTTCTTTTTTATTCCCCGACAGGACTTCTTTCAGTTTGCCAGTGGGCCCGGGATGGACGGCGTGCTCCGCAAGAGAGCGGAGAAGTTCAAAGTCCACCTGACCAAGAAGTTCCGCTGGGACTTCGAGGCGGACCTGGAGGACTGTGCTCCTGTTGTGGTGGAACTACCCGACGGTGTCGCGCTGGACTGAACCCCGTCACGGTGGCTCTGTCACCACGTGCCAAGGCCACCGTGACTGAACCCATCACGGTGGCGCTGTCACCACGTGCCAAGGGACAGGAAACACCGCCTGCCTGGGGGTCCTCGTCCATCACCTAACCCCTTTACATGCGACGGTCGGTAAGAAGGAAAACGGGAAGGGATGCGTGATAGTACGCGCTCTGGAAGTTCTATCGAATACATTGCGGTGAATGAGAGCCGCCCGCTGGACCAGCTTATGAACAAACACTTATTTCTGAACAATTGCAACCGTTGTCATTTAATTGGTTCAGGAATTATAAGAGAAGACATATCACATCTTGTTTTGTGATCGTGTCGATCTAAACAGCTGAAGGTCGTACAGTCTCGCGATATTTTGTGCTCTTTAGTTACCTCTATACAATTATGGCGCAGACATCGAAAAGCAATACAGTAGAAAATTATGTGTGATATATGTCATATTTTACATTACAATGGTCTCTCAATCATTCAGAAACAATGATTCTTTATAAGCTGGTCCACCTGTCCAATGCATTCCATCAAACTCCCAGCTGCCGTTTGCCACCCAGTGCCACCCAGTTGGAATTGCTCGATAGAGAAAATGACGCCAGTGTCCACTCCTTACATTACCTTCCTTGCCAGGCTTAAGGAAATGTGGAAAGCCATCTGTATTGCGGTGCAAAACTCCTCTAATGAACGAGCGGTCTTTCATCATTCAGAGACATGACAAGCTCTTCTCCAGCACTCTGTTTGGACGGTGTAAACATTATGGTTCAATATTCTTCCATGTTCTGTTCATTAGAACCCAGGAACAAGTCATTGCACCCTAGTGTCTGTGTGTGTCTGTGTGTGTGTGTGTGTGTGTGTGTGTGTGTGTCAAGGACACCCTCTGGTGGTAGTTCTTTGCAAGCTCCCCAAATGACCTAAAATGTATGGCTTCATTGAATATCTACTACTTTCACTGGATTATTATATCTTTTTTACATCCTTGATGAGATGGAAGTGATTGTTTTTAATTATATAAAATAGTTTTTGTTAAAAAGTTAAAGTGCTATATTCTTATAGTAATGACGCCCGAGAGGCATCCTAACCAGATGCCCGAACCACCTCAGCTGGCTCCTTTCCAGGCGAAGGAGCAGCGGTTCTACTCCTGAGTCTCTCTCGTGTGTCTGAACTTCACGAGTCATCACAATGACATTTAAAAGTACTGTAGTCAATAATTAATTCCTCTGATCTATCGTCCTCCAGGTCAGTAGTTGGTAAACATTTTCCTGCCAAGGCCTCCCAAACTGATATTCATTTGGCCACGTACCCCCATCTGAAAATGTTTTGTGAAAGTGACCCCAAGAATAGAAGATTTATGAATCAAGTTGGTCCCTGTTGGGTAGGAGAATGCAGGTGCGTTGTGTGAAGCTTGTAAGAAAAGTGGAGATGTTTTACCAAACGCCACATTTTCGGCCAGAACCGAACGGACATGGAACTAGAGGACAGTAGATTACCCCCAGGTCGCAGCAATGAATTATCAGGTGAGTACAGTACACACGCAGTGCTACTACTGTAATGCCGTAGCGGTGACTCACCGACACAGGGGGATCCTAGGGGTGATCTAGGGCTGTGTACAGTATGATGGAATACATGAAATGTATGTGTAATGTCACAGCCATGATTCTTTGATCGCCCTAGTGTTTGTTTAGTAACAGGGGTCTCCATTGTCTATCCACTTTTTTTTTTTTTTTTTTTTTTTAAACAGAAAATACATGTTCAGGGTGGTTATACCTTCACCAATTTCATCCAAACCGGACAGGACATTTATCTTCAATTGTGTTGTGTTCCAATTCCAAATAATTTCGCCTGTGTATCCTCTGAAGTTCTTTCTCCTTCTGAGTAGATCAAATTGGTATCCCGGAAGCTGGAAAATGTATCTTCTGTTTGCTAAAGAACTGGAGAGACTGGGGAGACCGTGGAATATAGAGCTATCCAACACTTATTCTAACGAAAACAAATCTCTTACACTTTTTAATATCAGTTAAGTGAACATCTGTTAAGACAGGCCTCATCAACGCAGCTGTTAACACAATATGCAATCATCATGCGACGTTGTCAACACAGATGTTAACACTTTAACCCTGGTTGTCCCACTTCTGGGTATGTCGTTACAGGCAAACATAAAAATAAATAACGGTAAGGCATGCATCATCGTCAGCACAGCTGCTATTAAACTACTTAACCCATTCTGGGCGGGAGGTTCCCGGGAACCCCTTTTGGTGTTTTAACTAAGCATTATGTTATGCTATAGCTATTGAAAAATAGCAGCTATGAGCTTGTAGATGTGCTATTTTTGAAAAGTTGTGAAAAAGGGGCCGCAAATCTTTGAATATATATTTCAGAGCGAACATTTTTAACTAAATTATTGGCTTCTGGCAGTTCTGGGGGGTCCCTGGAACTACATATTTTGAGATGGGGGTCCGTGGCCCAATAGAGATAATTCTGGGGGTCCTTAGTTGACATGAAAATGTTTGAGACTGACTGACATAGAAACATGTTTGTTTTTTTGTCAGGATTTAGAAGGCATTTGTAGAATCGTCCCCAGGTCTAAATGGGTTAAGCCCTTGTTTCATACGTCGCTGTAGATGTGATGGCGTGAACCCAAACATTCCCTTTAATAAAAACCTTTGAAAGAATAATACAGTATGATGGGTTTAGTGTTCTGTATGTTTAGTTATTTTCTTTTCTTTCTTTTTTTTTTTTACCTTTATTCAACCACTAGATGGCAACCACGGGTTTGTTGTACTGAAGTGATGACTTTATGTTCCTCAGTGACTCAAATATAATGTCAACTGATAATTATTCAGGCAATGAGGCAGATTCACCGTTTCCTCACATAATACATTATAAAACTCCTCTACCCATGTACTTAAGCCAAGTACTGTGTGTGTGTGTGTGTGTGCGTGTGCGTGCGTGTGCGCGCGCGCGCGCTACCTTCTCAATGCTGGGAAGTTATCAGATGAAGATGAGAACATTCAGTGGTTGTTTTGAAATGGTGGTTTTCAAAGTGAGGTCCGGGGACCCTCGAGGGGTCCTTGAGAGGATTCCAGGGGGTCCCCACTCCCCAGCACAATTATTTAATATCGTTAAACATCAAACATCAGTTTAACTACTTTAACCCTATTTTATACTTTGGCTATTTGTTTGAAGGAGGGAGACCTGCACACAGCCACTTGCTGGTTCAAGAGGTTTTTTTTTATTAAGAGTCAAGCTAATCGAAAATATCCAATTTACAAGCTCACACACGGCATCACAGAACATTGTGAGCTTGGGGGTGCATACTTAGTTTAGACTAGTCATTGGTTAGACATAGGTTTAGGTGTGCTGCCCTGTGGGAAGTTAGGGTGAGGGTTTGAGATAGATTGTAGTTGTAGGACTAATGACTAACCAATGACTATAGTCTAAACCAAATACTGTCTAAACTACTGTAAGTACTGCACCCGTGAGCTTGTAGATCTGCTATTTTAGAAAAATGTAGAACACGTTTTTAACAACAAATCTTCCCATACCAAAAAATCTTCCCATACGGGGGTCCCTCCCTGGAACAAAATATTTTGGGAATAGCCTACATAACAGCCAAATACATTTTGATGGCTCCTTTTACATGAACATGTTTTAGAAGCATTGGTTTTAAAACTATGTGTGTCCACTCCTGAGTGTCAAAGTGTGCAAAGATAGGTGCTCTCTGGCATCACTCCACCACCGAGTTGAAAAGCGAGATGGATCTATTTGTGAAATGCTATTGTGAGTGTAGCAGACAAGTCGCAATACAGCTGGTCCCAGGAGATTAACTAGATTTGTGGAGACTGGAGAGTCACACAAAAGTGCAGTGGTCGGGCTAACTGGATAACCTAATTACATGGCCATTCATTAGCTGTGTGTGTGTGTGTGTGTGTGTGTGTGTGTGTGTTTCAAAGAAACATAGTTGGCTTGTCCCTCTCGTCTTGATTGATGGATGGAGACAGATCTTGTGTTTGCCTGTTGGTCCATCCATCCATCCATCCGTCCACCCACCCATTCACCCTTTCATCCGGTCTCCACTTCCATTACGTCTTCCCCAGCTGTACCCCTCCCTCTTTTTGAGTTCTTCTTTGATAAGTCCAAGCTCCATGAAACCAGCTCTAAAGGCCTGAAGCCGCTGTGAAAGGGCCTAAAGCCACCTCATGTCTAATGATCTGAATCAATAGAGTCTGTCTGGACCTTTTTAAATGGACATTCAAATGCCAAACACAGACAGAGAGAGAGAGTTCTTTCTGTTTCCTGGAAAAAGATGGCGTTGCAGAGTGGAACAAGTTTTAACCTTACTAGACCTTACTAGTGTCCGTATTCTGGAGGCAAACATATTTAGCTTTTTTTGGTGTATAGATATAGTGGTTCCCAAACTGGGGTTCCCCAAATTATTTTGGGGGGGGGGGGGGGTCCCCAGATGATTAGCCTAATGTGCAACATTGTTTTCTCACTCAACAGTAAACAAAGCAACATACCGTTCAAGTGTATACAGATTATCTGCACAATTATAGAGTTAAAATGTAATGACTTTTAAGGCCTCTTTAGGACAAAATATTACGTATAGGAAAGAGGCAAACTTTGTGAAAATTGTCTATCTACAAGCTCACAACAATTCCAAGTGCTTGTCAGGGTGGGTGGGGGGGTCCCCATCAGTCCAAATATGAGGGGGGGGTCCCCATCAGTCCAAATATGAGGGGGGGGGGTCCCCATCAGTCCAAATATGATTACATTTTGGAACCCTTGGTACTGTAGACTCAGGGAAAGTACAGAGCACTGGGAGACAACAGTATATCGAGAAGTTATTCCAGTTCCACCGTTCAATTCATTCTTTGTACACATCTTAAAACAAGCTGGATTCTGTCATCTGCAGGACCATGGCTAGACTGTAGGGGTTGATATCATTCTTCTGAATGAATGCATGCACCACAACACACACACACACACACACACACACACACACACACACTGCCCCCACAGATTGAAACAAATGACTTGGACTGCACACAGTGGAAACATACTGCCGCGCGGCATGGAAAGAGAGAGCTAGTGATTATTTCTAGATTAATTTAACTCTCTCCATGGAGCTGAAATATGGTACACTGTCAATGAGGAGAGTTTCCCCAAATGACACCGCTGGGATTTCCTCCGCATCCTGAGATGTTCCATTAGTGCAGGAACTGTGGTAAATATCATGTCCGCTCACTGGCAGTGCACACAGTGAGTGGACTCGTATTTAATTTAATTCAGAGAGAGTTTAACGGGTCCATCTGTGTCTTTTTAAGTAAAATAGCCCAACAGGTTCTATTAAACAAAAGCAATTTTTGATACAGTTTCTGTCAGGCACAAACCTCCTATCTCCATACTCCACAAAAGCATCAAGAGTAGGCTGTAGCAGATCCAGAAGCCTGAAGCGACACGTTTTGAGCTTTATTTCTGCTACTTTTGCTGTTTTTGAATTTGAATCCTGAAATGTATAACAGTTTTGGACAAAATGACATTTCCACCCGACAGAGACAATGTCATTTTGTGTTTAAACAACTCACAATGTTTTGTGAATGTCTGCCTCCGAAACTGACGCAAGCACCAGAAATGTACCGGGGAAATATTGTTGTTTATGTATTAAAGTTATTTATGTCACCGTAATATAACTTTATCACCATTTTAATAG
>NC_137866.1:44660447-44735447 GCF_963924005.1 Protomyctophum bolini
GTATAGTAACTGTCTGTATGTGGCTCTTGGTCATTTCAATTATAGCCTATATGTGTGAGTTTGCTATACTGTCTTTAAGTTCAAAGTCCAAATCTTCATTTGGAATTGAAGAGATGATGTGGACACTGGACTGGACTGGACTGGACTGGTCTGTCTGCTGTTGGACAGTAGGGACACTAGCTGTTGTGTAGTACAGTAAACCATTTCAGGCCATCTCTGGGCAAAATCTCTGTTTCGTTGTTTTACTCCCTAATATTTCTTCCATATTATAGCCTGAGGAACCATTCAATGGTTAAAAATATCAAAATAAAATATAAATAAAAATGAAAACATGCACTATAGGTATCATCACATTCAATTGAAGGCTTTTAAAAAAAAGAAAAAGAAAAAACATGGCATTGCCAAACATGGGTAATTTCACTGCATTTTCCATGTGGATTGAGGCTGTGTTTTTCTGCTTTTGTTTTGGAAAGTGCCTTAACCCATTCTGGGCGGGAACCCATATTGGTATCTTACCCCCTCAGGCCGGTTCTGTACAGTATGTACAGTATTCAAAAATGTATAAATATTTGAAGTTTTTCAGAAACCTTAGGTCAGGATTTAGAGGCGTTTTTAGAATCGGCCTTAGGCCTAAGTGCCTTAAATCATTCACTCCAGTCTTGATCCATGCTGGCTCTGACCCTGTTGTCTGATAGCAAAATAATGATTTGGACTGACTGCATGCTGTCAGCCAAGCCTTCTTATCATACCAGCTCTATGAAAAGGTCCTGGTGTACTCTCTTCACTGTTCTTGCTTTTTTTTGTGTGATCTGGTTTATCTGGTCCCAGCTCTTTAATTCTAAGTTTTTCCTGCAGTGTTCTTCTTTCAAGCGGTGTTTTTTTTTAAATCTATTCGTGAACATCTTTGAAACTTTTGCAATAGTTTAAATATTTCTTCCATATTATAGCTTGAGGAACCATTCGGTGGAGTTCAATGGGCAGGTGGTGCCGTCTTCAGATTATTATATCTTTTTTATAGCTGTTACTTTCAATGGCGTGACGTCACATTCTCTTTCTAAATAGTGACACAACGGCCAGAATGCTAGGATGGATGTGGATGTGAACATTCCCTAGTAGCAACAAACGGCTGTCTGTCTGTTTCTCCTCCAAGGTCCACCTGTCCTACAACTTTATTTAGCGTGTGTGTGTGTGTGTGCACGTGCGTGTGTGCGTGCATGCGTGCGTGTTGTCTCTGGCAGCCGGCCTCAGTGCTGAACTCTGGCAGACCTTGTCACAGTAGAAAGGAGTTGGACACACACACACACACACACACACACACACACACACACACACACACACACACACACACACACACACACACACACACACACACACACACACACACAGATGTATGATAAGTAGATGTCTGTAGATTGTGTGTGTGTGTAAACTGACCTCTCCCGGTAGCTCCGTGCCCAGGGGACGTCCCAGCGAGCGGTCACAGGATGGAGAGAGGAAGGGGAGGGGAGGATGGTGGAGGGGAGGGGAGGGGAGGGGGGGAGTGTTTGGCCGGGGGGGGGGGGGGGGTCCCCTGATGTGTTTGGCCCCATCTCGGACAGAGATCAAAAACATTCCTCATCCGTCACTCTTCTTTTCTCAGGCATTAAATTTATATGTGCCATCATCTTCATCCATGCAGTGCTGTTCAAAAAATAAATAAAAAATAGGCGATCTACAAATGAATCAAATCTGCTGTGTTTCAGAGTGTGAGTTACACACCCCTCGGCTATACGGGGCCATTTGGAACCCCCACTCAAGGACATTTTGAGACCCACTGGTGTGTAGCACAGTGTTCGTATCATCGGTAGTGGAGAAAAATAAAACTTCCGGGAACTCGGATTATATCATCGGTAACACCTGTTGTGAAGGAAGTATAGGAAGCGTTATTCTGTGTGCACAGAGCCTATTAGCTGACCCTTGAACTGTATTGCACTGTATTGTCACTTCACTTTGCACTTTTTTGAGTTTTTGTCTTTTTCTTTGCACTATAGATGTTTGTTTTTGTCCTGTGTATATAAGACTGAGAGTGCTCTGAGCAAAAATACTTTTCATTGTATTTATACTCTGTAGATACATTATGACAAATAAACCTGAACCTGACCAGTGGTTCCACTCTGAGAACCACAGGTGTAAATGCTTCGCCAGAACCAAGCCACATGCACCACAGTGGATCAGAACCCTATAGGCCTATAGGCCTGGTGGTGGGCAGCAGCAGGTCCTTCACCTCTGCGCCAGCCGAGCACTCGCTCAGAATGTTGTGGCTGTTTTCTATCAAAATGTCTTCAGTTCCTGTCACACCTATATACCCCTGCCCTGCCCGTGACTGATTTCTGGGCTATATGATTTATTTATACAGTCTTATAAGTTCTTACTTTTACTCATGGTGACTGAGCGCGAGCCACCATTGTCTTGAGTTCGAAATGAAAAAAATACTGCGCGCTGATTTTCTTTCTCTGTGCTCGGTGGGAACATAATGGAGAGCACTTCTTTCTGTATCTATGAGTACATAGAACACACACACACACACACACACACACACACACACACACACACACACACACACACACACACACACACACACACACACATGCACTAGAGGTGGATTTGATGTCAAGCAGTTGTATTTCCATTTCATTGAGCGAATGATTTAGTGAGAAGGAAATACCTGTGATTACAGGAATATACTGTGGTATTTTCCTATGAGTTAAATGGCCATTTAAGAGTTTTTATTTCCATGTGAACGCTGGGAAGGTCAGCGCAACACACACAGTCACACACACACACACACACACACACACACACACACACACACACACACACACACACACACACACGTGTGTGTATGCCAACTTGGACAAACCCCATTTTCCCTTTCCCTACTTTCTCTTGGCTGTGGTGTGTTTCCGTCTGGCACAGAGAGCACTGTTGATGCTTCAACTTTGTCTCTAATTGACTTCAACTGTATTGTCACATGACACACGATCACATGTTTACCGGCGTGTAGAAGTGGGAGAAATGGCTTCTCTTTGTATCCGAGCATCATCATCATCTGTGTGTTTTTCAGGAAAGGGAAGATGAGTATAGAGACGGATGGAAAGAACAAGGAAAACAGTACAGTAGAGGCCTTACAGTGAAAAACAGGAACAAACATTTCCAGATATTCCAGACAGTGCTGATAGAGTATAGAGTACGGGTGCATGATTAGAAGAAATGTGGCAGCACATATACTTCACATACATATTTGTGTGCACGTGTAATTTCTCAGGAATTGAACCCTATGGTCTCCCGCGTGGAAAGCCAACATCATATCCGCTAGCCTAGAGGGGAATTCTCCCTTGGCTGCAGGAAGATATTTGGCTTCTCTTCTGACAGAGGCTCTGAGACACTCTGCTATACCACGCGTATATTACGGTATATGCACACATATGTATGCATGTCTGTGTTCACAGCAAAATCCATTATTTTACCTAATTTCCCTTTGCGAGACTATACACATTTTTGTACAGTCTCACTCTCAATGTTGCAAACCTGTATCAAAGGGTTAATTTAGCTCCATTTGTATACTCTCTGAGTCAAATGAACACTGTGTGTGTGTGTGTGTGTGTGTGTGTGTGTGTGTGTGTGTAGCAGCTCCCCTACCCCATCCTCTGGAGGTTCTGGGAGAGGTACTGCAGAGCAAAGCGAAGCACTTTACTGGCTGCTTAGTTCGTACACGAGCGCTCCGGGACGGATATCACTGCCTGCCAGGCCCCATGCCCATCCAACCAGAACCACCAAATGGACCTGTCACTCTCTGCTAGATCCACACCACTGCCTTTCCTTCTTTCTTTCCCCCAGTATCCTCTCTGCCTTCGTTCAGTGCAGGTGTGTGTAGAAGCGCTGGCTCATTAATCACGGTGTGACTCTTTAGGGAAGGCTTGTGGGATTTATTCTGGGACACATGGAGCCTGTAAAACAACATGGAAGAAAGAAGATGACCCCCCTGTCTCTTTAACACTGAAAGGAGATGACCCCCTCCCCAAACCCCCTGTCTCTTTAACACTGAAAGGAGATGACCCCCTCCCCAAACCCCCTGTCTCTTTAACACTGAAAGGAGATGACCCCCTCCCCAAACCCCCTGTCTCTTTAACACTGAAAGGAGATGACACCCTACCCCCCCCCCTGTCTATGAATAATTTGATGGATTTTGTTTTGGAGTTAGCTGGTTTCTGCCAGACAGCCGGGATATATATATATATATATATATAGTATAATTAAATATTCAAATATTTTATCGACATCTGTGGAAGTTATCTTAAGTACCTCTCGGAGAGAGTCATATGGGTCCAAGCCACTAGATGGCGCAGGCACACAGCCTAACATACACTCACGGAACAATTCCATTGGATCGTGAACTGTCGCTCATGGCGTGGTTATGTCCCCACCCACTGGGTATATAACCTAAGGTCCGCCCTGAGCAACGTCATTCCTCGCTTTCTGTGCTACGCATACACGTCTTAAACAAGAGAATCACCTTTTCGACTGTTGAAAATTGTTTTCCATAAAGGACGGGTTTTAAACTTGTGCCGCGGAAATTCGCAGTCCTACGTTGGTGTCCTTCTCTCACTCACGGACGTTCCAGCTTTAAAAGCCAGTAAGTTATTTTAAGGACATTAAAACTCAAGTGGGCCGTACGGCGGCTTGTGGTTTGTCCTCTTGCTAGCTATCCCCGAAACTTTGTTTCCCCCTTGCTAGCCACGTTGCGTCCCTTTGTTCTGCTAGCTTAGCCTTAGTCTACTGTTGCACAACGTAGCACTACTATAAGCTGATAAGCATTAGAACGAGGCCCGAAGTTTTTTTCTCTAGCTCACCTGCCCAGCTACAAGCTAACCAGCGCTGCTCTATCTAGCCTCCGCAGTTTCGCTAGCCCCTTGGGTTAGCTAGCTCCCGCGAACGCAGCCGCTAGCCTCTTAGCTCCGCGAGACGTTAGCTAAGTTTCCAGCCGTCAGGCGCTAACTTAGCCCTCTCTAGCGTCCCTCGCACGTGCGGGTTAGAGATCCACGGCCCTACTCTACGTGACGCAATCCACGCTGCCGACGGAAGCCCTGCTGTACGTCGGACCTGATACAACAACAGCGTGACGGCCTCGCTACGCGAGTCCCAGGCTTTGCGGCCTTCCCTTCTAGAAACAGCAGCCACAGTTGCAAAACGTGGTTTTCTCTCTGTTTGGACTCCTGTTTCTTCAACACTGTTTTGTGAGTGCCAGATCCTTCTCCTCACACTACGTTGCTGTTGCAAATATATATATTATTAGTTGTAAAACAATAATATATATACTGTGACTTTATCCTCTTATTGTTGTAATATATATATATATTATTAGTTGTCAAACAATAATATTATATATATTATAGCTTTATCCTCACCGTCTTCTACAAACTTGTGAGTACCAGATTTTCTCCTCACTCTCTTTTTACTGTTGTATTATATATTATTAGTTTTTAAAACAATAATATTATAATATAACTATAAAAGAAAAAGAAGTTTCCTCTTGGGCTACCGTTTCTTCTCAGACTACAACCAATACCCAAGATGGCCTGCGGGGGTGGCGACAGCCCTCCCCAGTTCCCAGTGGAGCACCACGAGTCCTACTCTTCTACTCCACCGCCACTTTTCTCCTTTATCCGGTTGTGAGTTACAGACAGTTTTCCTCACAACATTTTGGTTATATTATATATTATTATTTTATAATGATATTATATTATAACTTAAAAGTGAAGTGTTTCTACAATGTCCTGGACTGCTGGTTCCTTCTTCAAGCTACACCAGCACCCAAGATGGCCTGCGGGGGTGATAAGGGCCGCCAACAACAAGCTCCAAACGCTCTTCACCACACTGGTAAACAGACCTGTGGAGCCAGACCCAAGACATCAGCCAGGCCTTGCCGGCTTGCTCTGGGTGCTGCTCTCCCTCCAGCGGGATCTCGTCAGCCCACCACCTCGTCCTCTCTCTTCAGACCCCTCAACCTTGACGCGTCTCAGAGACACAGTGACGAGTCCTTCCTGGGCTCCTCCCCTGCCGGGAAGGCGGCTCGGACCGCCAACAACAAGCTCCACATGCTCTTCACCTCACTGGTAAACAGACCTGTGGAGCCAGACCCAAGATATCAGCCAGGCCTCGCCGGCTTGCTCTGGGTACTGCTCTCCCTCCAGCGGGATCTCGTCAGCCCACCAACGAGGCTCCCCTGAGCCGGTGGTTGCGACAACGGGGTGTCGGATGCAGTCCTAGGCCTCCACCGACACTACTACTACTTCACGCAGCGGCCGAAGGCACGAGTCTCAATCGACGTGGCTCCCCAACGACCCTCGACAACCGACTGCTTCCCTCAACATTACAGGTATGTACATTGTGAAGCTAGGTTTGTTTAGCTGTTTAGCTAACCTTTTCGAGGTCGGGAGTAGCAACCTCGTTGGATGGCCGACGCCACCCTAGCATGTTTAGCATTCCAGATAGGCTGTTTTCAAGGTGCCACACCAACTCGTCTATGACATAGCCATAGCATCGGAGCTACTTCGGCTATTGTTTCACGCTGCTCTCTTACGGTCACTGAATGCCTCACGTTGCTGTCCAACAGCCAACATGACGGCTGCCAGGATTACGACCGGCACAGCGTCTCTGGAGGGGCCAATCGGACCCTGCAACTCCGTCTCCAGGAGGAGCGTGCTCAGACGCTCTCCCATGCCTTGGGCCCCGTCCAGGGTGTAGCAGCCCCAGACTGCACACCGGGACCGCTCCCCAAAGAAAGGCAAAAGCTCTTGACACAGACCCCCACCATGGGTGGGTCTGTGGCCAAGCTGCACAGTATGTACACGACAAAAATCACTGTCGGGGGACCACTGCTTCCCCTGTCCCAGGTTTTTCAGAGCACATTACACGGCTAGCTGGAAGGAGCCCATGACTCTCCCGGCTACTCCGCACTGCTCTCGTGTCCCTCCCCCCGTAGTAGCGTCTGGGAGGCATCTCAATGCTTCAACGTTACTCCAGGGCTCCCAGAGCTCCCTTCTTCAGGAGATGGGCCACGCCCCTACTCCTGAACAGTTGGCTAGAGTTCGTCGCCTACATGAGAAAATTGTGACCTTCACGTACTGACTCACCGACCTGACCGGCCTTATGGCCACGGCTTCCATCACCTCTAGGTGGCTGGAAGCCTCACCTGGTCTGGATCCCGTTGCCCAGAGAGAGTTCTCCAAGGGTGCTATCATCCCCGGAGACCTCTTCAGAGGCGCACTCGAGAGGATGACCCTCAACGTGGAGGTGCAGCGTCCAGGCTGCGAGGCCCTGACCAGCAGCCGAAGTGACACACACCCTACCCTCCCCCCATGCGCCGGGCCCAGCACCGGACGTAGCAGTCTCGGACTGCACGTCCAGTCCGCCCGCAATGCGCTTCTGGACCATGGCACAGGTGGGCGTCCTGGACGTCCCTGTAGCCAGGTCCCTCGATATTGTTTGCACAAGTACAGCACTTTTTTCTGTAGTACAGTACACAATACAAAAAGACAACAAAACAATATCCACGGAGGGGGGTGGACATGAACCCACTGCCACGGGGGCCCCATGGGCCCCCCCGATGCAGTGGGGCAGGGCATATTGGCATAAGGTCAGTGGCGTACCAAAACGCCACTTGGGAGACGGGTCATGCCCAATTTTTCTCCGACATGCCAGGGAACACTACCTCCAGGCGGGGCGTGCCTCCCATAGCCGGAGAGAACCCACTAGCCAAGCACCTGGCACTGTGGGAGTGGTGCGGAGCATCCCCGTGGATCCTCAACACCATAGTGAAGGGCTACAGACCCCAGTTCGCCAGAACACCCCCGGCGTTTTCAGAGGTCATCTTCACCAACGCCAGGGGTCCGGAGGGTCTGATTCTCCAACAGGAGATAGCTTCCTTGCTGGAGAAGGATGCCGTCAGAGAGGTACCCTTGGCCCAGCGTCGCAGCGGGTTCTACTCCCGCTACTTTCTGGTCAAGAAAAAGGGGGGGGGTCTACGTCCCATCCTGGACCTGCGGATACTCAACAGGCACCTCAAGTCTTTTCAGTTCAAGATGCTGACGGCCGAGTCTCTGGTGCGCTCCATACGCCCAGGCGACTGGTTCACATCCATAGATCTAAAAGACGCCTATTTCCACGTCCCTATTTACCCACCTCACAGGAAGTTCCTGCGGTTTGGGTTCCAGGAAAAGGCTTACGAGTACACGGTCCTTCCATTCGGGGTGTCCCTCAGTCCCAGAGTGTTCGTCCACTGTACGGAGGCCGCTCTGGCACCCCTGAGACTTCTGGGTCTATGGGTGTCCAGTTACATAGACGACTGTCTCCTGTGTTCGGATTCAGCGGAGGAGGCCGCGAGGAACACGACTCGGGTCGTGTCCCATGCGACCTCACTGGGTTTTCAGGATAAACCTAGCCAAGAGCATGATGACGCCTACCCAATCCACAGATTTCATGGGCATCACTCTGGACTCTGTCTCCTACAGGGCTCCGCTGAGTCGGGACAGAGTCAACAACCTGAAGTGCATGACCATGTTCAAGTCAGGCCGCACACTTCCACTGGGTACGTGTCTACGGATGGCCTCTGATAGGTCTGGACAGACTCCATATGAGGCCTTTTTCAGCGTTGGCTGAAATCCCTCTTCCACCCTTGCCCCAAGGACCTACACCTATGGGTCTGGCCCGTGAGAGGCTGATGCTGACTGAGGCCGGTCTCCCTCCGAATGTTGTCTCAACGATTCAGGAGGCCAGAGCCCAGTCGACAATGACCCGCTACGAAACAGCCTGGGGCGTGTTCGAGCAGTGGTGCTCAGAACGACCTAACCAGGTTATCCCATTCCAAGCTTCAGTAGTTTACGCCCTGACATTCCTGCAGGAGTTCCTAGACAGAGGTCTAGGCCTCTCCTCAGTGAAAACCCACTTAGCAGCCATCTCGGCCTGCCAAATGGGCGTTAACGACCAGACAGTATGGAGACATCCGCTGGCGAAACAGTTTGTGAAGGGCGCAGGGTACACAGGATCAACAGACCACTGGTCCCCTCTTGGGATCTGTCTCTAGTCCTCAGGGCTCTAACAATGAGCCCTTCGAACCACTGCAGACGGCTGACCTAAAATGTCTTACACTAAAGCCAGCCCTCCTAGTCGCCCTGACGTCCGCTATGAGGGTCAGCGATCTACACGCACTTTCGGCCAGGGTGACAGTGTCCTCGAACTGCACTCTAGCTCTGAAATGGTGGTCGAACTGAGGTGTTCTGACGGAGGGGATCCCGATGGGTCTCCCCACAGTCAGGAGGTTGGTCACCACCAACGCCAGCCTCTCCGGTTGGGACGCCACCCACGACGGGAGGATGCCGTGTGGGATGCCGCATTACGCTCCTCCCACATCGACTACTTGGAACTACTGGCAGTGTTCCTGGCACTCCGAGGATTCGAACAATTCCTCAGAGGTCACCACGTCCTGGTTCGTTTCCGAAATCTGTCTCTAGTCCTCAGGGCTCTAACAATGAGCCCTTCGAACCACTGCAGACGGCTGACCTAAAATGTCTTACACTAAAGCCAGCCCTCCTAGTCGCCCTGGCGTCCGCTATGAGGGTCAGCGATCTACACGCACTTTCGGCCAGAGTGACAGTGTCCTCGAACTGCACTCTAGCTCTGAAATGGTGGTCGAACTGAGGTGTTCTGACGGAGGGGATCCCGATGGGTCTCCCCACAGTCAGGAGGTTGGTCACCACCAACGCCAGCCTCTCCGGTTGGGACGCCACCCACGACGGGAGGATGCCGTGTGGGATACCGCATTACGCTCCTCCCACATCGACTACTTGGAACTACTGGCAGTGTTCCTGGCACTCCGAGAATTCGAACAATTCCTCAGAGGTCACCACGTCCTGGTTCGTTTCCGAAAACACCACGACGGTTTGTTACATCAACAGGCAGGGGGGACTCCGGTCCTCTCGCCTGTGTTCTCTGTTATACGTGTTCCCCCCGTTGGAACTGATTCCGCATGTCCTAGCCAGGGTGCGGGATCAGGGATCAGAGCTGCTACTAGTAGCTCCAGCCTGGGGATCTTGGAGACAGGACATAGTCCCTCTCCTGTTCAAAGAACCAGGGCAGCTCCCTCTGTGGAGGGACCTGCTGACCCAGGCCGGAGGAGAGATCTTTCACCCACGTCCTCAGGACCTAGATCTCTGGGTTTGGCCCGTGAAGGGGCGTTCGCTAGAAGCGACTGGCCTGCCTCCGAATGTCGTAGAAACGACCCTTGGTGCCAGGGCTGCCTCCACCAGACGACGCTATAACACTGCCTGGCATGTGTTTGAGCGTTGGTGCTCGGACAGACAGGAAGAGGTCTTCCCTTTTCAGGCGTCTGTGAGACACATTCTGATTTTCCTACAGGAGTTCCTAGACAGGGGTCTTGGCCTCTCCTCAGTCAAGATCAACCTGGCGGCCATAGCGGCCTATCAGGTTGGTATGAACAACAGACCAATCAGTGAACACCTGCTGATCCGTCAATTCATGAAAGGAGTTACACGCCTCAGGCCGGTCGCCAGGTCTCTGGTCCCCTCGTGGGACCTGACAATAGTTCTGGACTCCTTAATGAGAGACCCCTTCGAGCCACTGGAAATGGTGGACCTGAAGTTCCTCTCTCTGAAGACCGCTCTGCTCGTTGCCCTGACAACGGCGAAGCGGGCTGGTGACATGCACACGCTCTCAGTAAGCAGCAGCTGCTTGAGATTCAGTGGTAATGACACCAGGGTCACGCTCAGGCCGAACCTTTCGTTTCTACCTAAGACTTTTCCCGCGGGCTGCTCGCCCGTGGATCTCGCGGCCTTCCATCCTCCTCCCTTCTCTTCAGTGGAGGATAGGAGACTACATTGTCTCTGTCCGGTGAGAGCCTTGAAAGTTTACAGGTCAAGAACTGCCCCCTTCAGGCTGGGTGAGCAGCTCATTGTGGCCTGGGGTTCCCAATGGAAGGGTAAACCCATTTCGAAAGTAAGACTCTCGCAGTGGATTGTGGAGGCTATACGTTTAGCCTATACCTCGTGTGGTACTGAGCCCCCAGAGGGCCTACGTGCACACTCTACAAGAGGTTTGTCTGCATCCTGGGCCCTGGCCAGGGGTGTCCCTATTCAGGATGTCTGCGCTGCGGCGGGTTGTCTTCTGACCGGCGGGGCTGGAACAGCAGAGCTGTCGGCCCTTGGTCAGGGACATTTTCACGAGGTCAAGTGGTCCCTTCTGGCCCCTGACCGTTAGGGATGGATGACCATCGTGTTTCTTGACCAGCGGGGCTGGAACAGCAGAGCTGTCGGCCCTGGGTCAAGGGCATCCTCATAAGGTCAAGAGGTCCCTTTCTGGCCCCTGACCGTTATGGGTGGATGACTATCGTGTTTTTTGACCGGCAGGGCTGGAACAGCAGAGCTGTCGGCCCTGGGTCAAGGACATCTTTTATAAAGGATGTCTCTTTTGGGTGAACGCGCAGGGTTGGCTTCTTGGGCCTCCTTTGCGTTTGGTCTCTCTCCAATGGAGATGATCCTAGGGTCGAATATTTTTCTATCAGCCGAAGGCGATCATACGGGAGCGTTATGTTCCCCATATGACTCTCTCCGAGAGGTACTTAAGATAACTTCGGGTTACTTTAGTAACCTCAGTTATATAAGTGACTCGAGAGAGAGAGTCATTAAGTCGCCCTTCTGTCTTCTTTAAGACGTCAGAAAGCAGGTTGATAGGAATGACGTTGCTCAGGGCGGACCTTAGGTTATATACCCAGTGGGTGGGGACATAACCACGCCATGAGCGACAGTTCACGATCCAATGGAATTGTTCCGTGAGTGTATGTTAGGCTGTGTGCCTGCGCCATCTAGTGGCTTGGACCCATATGACTCTCTCTCTCGAGTCACTTATATAACTGAGGTTACTAAAGTAACCCGAAGTTAACTACGTTGAGATGAACAAGGTAGTTTATTATTATTACCATTCCGTCCGTCCTTCCTTCCTTCCTGAGCGCCCCTCACTTCACACGAGTGTGCTTTTTTTTGTGAAGCATTTAACTTTGATTGTAGAATCAGTGGGGGGGGAGTCAGTGGGGGACTGATCAGGCTGAAACCATGCCCAAAGTTGGATTCTGTCATATACGTCACTGACATGTCATAGATAGCCGACTGACGCCACAGCAGGCTGCTTAGAGTATAGCCTACGTGAACTCTAAGATCCATGTTGGAGCCACTGTGTCCCAGTGTGCGTCCTGGGATCCATGTTGGAGCCACTGTGTCCCAATGTGCGTCCTGGGATCCATGTTGGAGCCACTGTGTCCCAGTGTGCGTCCTGGGATCCATGTTGGAGCCACTCTGTCCCAGTGTGCATCCTGGGATCCATGTTGGAGCCACTGTGTCCCAGTGTGCATCCTGGGATCCATGTTGGAGCCACTGTGTCCCAGTGTGCGTCCTGGGATCCATGTTGGAGCCACTCTGTCCCAGTGTGCGTCCTGGGATCCATGTTGGAGCCACTGTGTCCCAGTGTGCGTCCTGGGATCCATGTTGGAGCCACTGTGTCCCAGTGTGCGTCCTGGGATCCATGTTGGAGCCACTGTGTCCCAGTGTGCGTCCTGGGATCCATGTTGGAGCCACTGTGTCCCAGTGTGCGTCCTGGGATCCATGTTGGAGCCACTGTGTCCCAGTGTGCGTCCTGGGATCCATGTTGGAGCCACTCTGTCCCAGTGTGCATCCTGGGATCCATGTTGGAGCCACTGTGTCCCAATGTGCGTCCTGGGATCCATGTTGGAGCCACTGTGTCCCAATGTGCGTCCTGGGATCCATGTTGGAGCCACTGTGTCCCAGTGTGCATCCTGAGATCCATGTTGGAGCCACTGTGTCCCAGTGTGCATCCTGGGATCCATGTTGGAGCCACTGTGTCCCAGTGTGCGTCCTGGGATCCATGTTGGAGCCACTCTGTCCCAGTGTGCATCCTGGGATCCATGTTGGAGCCACTCTGTCCCAGTGTGCATCCTGAGATCCATGTTGGAGCCACTGTGTCCCAGTGTGCATCCTGGGATCCATGTTGGAGCCACTCTGTCCCAGTGTGCGTCCTGGGATCCATGTTGGAGCCACTCTGTCCCAGTGTGCGTCCTGGGATCCATGTTGGAGCCACTGTGTCCCAGTGTGCGTCCTGGGATCCATGTTGGAGCCACTCTGTCCCAGTGTGCGTCCTGGGATCCATGTTGGAGCCACTGTGTCCCAGTGTGCGTCCTGGGATCCATGTTGGAGCCACTCTGTCCCTGTGTGCGTCCTGGGATCCATGTTGGAGCCACTCTGTCCCAGTGTGCGTCCTGGGATCCATGTTGGAGCCACTGTGTCCCAGTGTGCGTCCTGGGATCCATGTTGGAGCCACTCTGTCCCAGTGTGCGTCCTGGGATCCATGTTGGAGCCACTGTGTCCCAGTGTGCATCCTGGGATCCATGTTGGAGCCACTGTGTCCCAATGTGCGTCCTGGGATCCATGTTGGAGCCACTGTGTCCCAATGTGCGTCCTGGGATCCATGTTGGAGCCACTGTGTCCCAGTGTGCATCCTGAGATCCATGTTGGAGCCACTGTGTCCCAGTGTGCATCCTGGGATCCATGTTGGAGCCACTGTGTCCCAGTGTGCGTCCTGGGATCCATGTTGGAGCCACTGTGTCCCAGTGTGCGTCCTGGGATCCATGTTGGAGCCACTGTGTCCCAGTGTGCGTCCTGGGATCCATGTTGGAGCCACTGTGTCCCAGTGTGCGTCCTGGGATCCATGTTGGAGCCACTGTGTCCCAGTGTGCGTCCTGGGATCCATGTTGGAGCCACTGTGTCCCAGTGTGCGTCCTGGGATCCATGTTGGAGCCACTGTGTCCCAGTGTGCGTCCTGGGATCCATGTTGGAGACGACTCACTCTGGCTTCATTTTGTGGGCCTGTCGGCTCACATCAACAACGCGGGACGGCTAATCAACAGCAGACCCAAACAGAAACATCGGGCTCGTGTTTATTGGGGAATATTTTGGTTTTGTAAATAACACTAACTCTCAACGAATCTCTTTTAGTCCCATCCCTCGGCCTCCCTCCCTCCCTCCCCCTCGTCTGTTTGACTGGCCAGAGTCCCAGACTCCTCTGAGTCTTGATCAGATCCAATGTGAGTGCTGGCTGTATGCTGTCACCACTGTAATTAAAGCTGTCTAATTGGATAGGCTTCTGTCAGTATCAGTGTGTCTGTGTGAGCGCACGTGTGTGTGTGTGTGTGTGTGTGTGTGTATACACGAATCACTATAGTGAAAAGTCAATGGGCCCGATTCACCAAGCTGTTTACCCCCATATTTTGACAGTGAATTTTGCGGGAGCGCCGGGAGGTCCGCTGCTCCCAGGACCAAAGCTTGCATGACATTAGAACTGTAATGTACTGTAATTATGCCAACTGTTAGAAATACTTCAATCGATCGATCAATCAATCAATTCTTTATGCAAAATCTATTACAATATAGTGCCAAACCTCACACAATATATGTGCCCAATTTTGTCAACACGCACGCACGCACGTACGCAAGACACAGACCTGCTCCTATGAGACACAGACCTGCTTCTATGAGACACAGAGCTGCTCCTATGAGACACAGACCTGCTCCTATGAGACACAGACCTGCTCCTATATGAGACACAGACCTGCTCCTATATGAGACACAGACCGGCTCCTATGAGACACAGACCTGCTCCTATGAGACACAGACCTGCTCCTATGAGACACAGAGCTGCTCCTATGAGACACAGAGCTGCTCCTATGAGACACAGACCTGCTCCTATGAGACACAGACATGCTCCTATGAGACACAGACCTGCTCCTATGAGACACAGACCTGCTCCTATGAGACACAGACCTGCTCGACCTGCTCCTATGAGACACAGACCTGCTCCTATGAGACACAGACCTGCTCCTATGAGACACAGACCTGCTCCTATGAGACACAGACCTGCTCCTATGAGACACAGACCTGCTCCTATGAGACACAGACCTGCTCCTATGAGACACAGACCTGCTCCTATGAGACACAGACCTGCTCCTATGAGACACAGACCTGCTCGACCTGCTCCTATGAGACACCGACCTGCTCCTATGAGACACAGACCTGCTCCTATGAGACACAGACCTGCTCCTATGAGACACAGACCTGCTCCTATGAGACACAGACCTGCTCCTATGAGACACAGACCTGCTCCTATGAGACACAGAGCTGCTCCTATGAGACACAGACCTGCTCCTATGAGACACAGACCTGCTCCTATGAGACACAGACCTGCTCCTATGAGACACAGACCTGCTCCTATGAGACACAGACCTGCTCCTATGAGACACAGACCTGCTCCTATGAGACACAGAGCTGCTCCTATGAGACACAGACCAAATGGAAACAAATGTACCATTTTATCACGAGCATTAGTGAGAACCAATTATCTGAAGCGGGTTGAAAATTGGTGAAAAGTGGTTAAAATGGAAAATAAGGAGTTTGTGTATAGATAAATGCGTGTAGTATATAGTATATATAGTAATTCTGTGTGTGTGTGTGTGTGTGTGTGTGTGTGTGCGCATGCAGCATGCACGCACGCGTCTGTGTGCTGTGGTCAGGAGTACTGGAGCCAGGTGACCACGTGTTGGCTCACGGGAGGTCATTTTTCTATCAATGGTAAACCACAGGCAATAAACAGAGGCTTGTGCTGCGCACACAATTAATGCTAAGGTTTGATATACTGCCAACCGCTTGGCAGCCGGCGCGATGGACACAACCAGGAGACACGGGACCTTTGGCCCCCAGCAGTGGTTTCTTTGAAACGCGGCCAGCGCTAGTTTGCAGATTATATGACCAAGAAGTGGTTTGAGCGGACGCCAAAGAAGTTTTTGCTGATATGGTTGGAACTTTTTAGAATGTTTGACCGCTGATCTGAGGGTTTTACTTTAGATTATAATTTTTTTATTTTTGCAATGATTTCTCTCCGTTATCCCCCCCCCCCACTCACCAAAACGTGACACACACTCACAGGACAATGAAAACAAGCTCTCTGCCTTTTGACAGATCTGACCGAATAGATGTTTATGCAATATGCATGTTGTGTTATTTCTGTCAATAAAGATGTCACTCAATCAATGTGTTGGGTGTGGGTAGTGTAGTCCATAGAGCCCAACGGCGGCGGTGTGCCTTGGGACCACATCTGGGTCCAATCTCTGGCCCCCGCCAACTCGGCGTGTGTGAGTATAGCACGACTTCAGGGTAAATACAGTAAGTCATGTGGTACAGTAGAAGTATTGGGAGCTGATGGTAGGTGTTGCGCTCCACCTCCCATATGGGTCTGAGCATTGAAACGTTGATAGACAAGCCTTGTTCTCTGACGATACCGACAATAAGCCTGTAACTGTACTGTATACTTACAGTATACGTAGTCCAAGTTACAGCTAAAGCGCTTTGAGGTCTCGGAGAAGACGTCGCTCAGAACTCACACGGCCTCCGAGGAGTAGGCTGGGCTGTCTTAAAACATGGGAGTGGTTTAGAAGAGCTGGGTCAAACATTAAGGATGACTCAGATAAAAACTAGTCTGAGATAAACCAAAAGTATATCCCACCAAATAAAACCTGGGTTCAGCAATTATCCTTTTAAAACCGCTAAAACCATATAATTCATTGACTGGAGTCCCCCAGGGGTCCAGTTTAGTTTAGGCCCCCTCCTTTTTCCCCCCACTCTAACCCATTCTGACCGGGCACCCATTTTGGTGTTAGCATCATGTTATGCTTTACCTATTGAAAAATAGCAGATCTACAAGCTCATATCGCGCCACCGAGTGGCGCGATACGAGCTTGTAGGTCTGCTATTTTTGAAAAATTCGAAGAACGACTGACATTTTTAGAATCTGATCTCAGGTCAGAATGGGTTCATCAGACCAGTGTGTGTCCAGTGGAAACCTCGTATGAATCTGATCTCAGGTCAGAATGGGCTAAATCTCTTCGCCAAAAATAGCCGATCTACACAAGCTCAGCACACGTTGGAGATGCAGTTAATGAATGCATATCTGTGCTGCAACTATGACTTTACAAACCCATATAGGGCCTGTTTACGCTAACCACGGCACATTAAACCCAGGCTCTAAATAGTGTCATAACAACGATATACACATGTTTGTAGCACATTATAAGTCTAATCACAGTGTTTTGTCAACACAGGCGGGGGGAAGTGTTACGCAATATATACACGGCAACGTCTCGTGTTAATATAACAACCGCTGAGTGTGCAAACGGGACCAAATGGACCCTCCGCAGCGTGTACACAACACATGGAACCAAATGGACCCCGTGAGGGTCCATTTGGTTCCATTCGTAAGCAATCTGCCGAGGCTGAGGGATAATCAAGTCCGCTTTTGCGGAACAATTCACAGAATGCTCTCATGCGCCACAGTGATGTCACTCGCTCCGCAGGGTGGTTGGACTCTGTTTTGACTGACTGTGGCGCTCCAGAAAAAGCAGCATCCTCCCTCCAGCTCCACTCCATCCCCTCCTCTGTGTTATAGTTTACCCAGAAGGAGCATAACCCATTCTGACCTGAGATCAGATTCTAAAAATGTCTTCTACATCCTGACAGTTTTCTGAAAAAGCTATGTTTCTATGTCAGTCGTTCTTAGATTAAAAAAAAATAGCAGACCTACAAGCTCGTAGCGCGCCACTCGGTGGCGCGCTATGAGCTTGTAGATCTGCTATTTTTTTCAATAGCTAAAGCACAACATAATGCTAACGCCAAAAGGGATTCCCGCCCAGAATGGGATAACTCAACATGCTTGCAGTCAACATGGATCGCTCTCCCTCGTCTCTCTCCTCTCTGTTTCCTTCACTCTTCCCCTTTCTGTCGTGTTAAGTTTTGATCGAGTGCTTTGTAGGCGTTCGTTCCCCGAATTGTTATATTTGTTGCCCCCATGCGATTAATTATTCCTGTCGCTGCCAGGGAAGGAAATAAATGGTACTGTCGTAGGGAATTATAGACAGAGACGACCTCACACATTGTCTCCTTCGAGCTGCCAGTGTTCTTATAACTCATTTTTCACCTGGTGCCAATTGCCTAAATTGTAACGCTGGGAGCTATTCTCCCTCTGCTGGACCTCTGCTATCCTTCCAACCAGTTCCCCCTCCATCAGGCTGACCAGGGTGAGGCAGTATAGGATTATACTGCAGGCTATTTGTGAGGGTACCTATACCCCGGACACAGGGGAGAACATGCAAACTCCGGCAACGCCACGTAGGGTATGGGCGCTGATGAAGCAGAGGAAAGAACACGCCTGCAAAGCAAAGAGCAAAGAGAGATTTCACGATGGCTACATTTTGGATATTTTTGATAAAATAATGATGATTTAATGGTTACTGATTTTACCTATTTTCGAAAGGTTGTTTGGGTCTTTTTTTCCACCTCTCATACCGAACGTCTTCTAGCCTACAACTGTAATACAAATAAATTCAAGTTATGTCAATAAACAGTCTAGCAAAGCAAAGCCACGTGACAACTGTGTATAAGTCAACGCACATGAGCTGCAACTTGCCACGGCCCTCATCAAGTCACCTTTCGCGCAATGTGGCCCTTTTGCCCCAAAATGAGTTTGACACCCCTGGTATATAGATGCTCCACAAAGACGAATGCACCGCGGGTTGGATTGGAACTCCCAAGACTCCGAGGTGGCGGTGGGACTCGGAGAGATACTTTACCACTGTGCCACCTCAGGTGCCCTCACTGTGCCACCTCAGGTGCGCCACCTCAGGTGCCCTCACTGTGCCACCTCAGGTGCGCCACCTCAGGTGCCCTCACTGTGCCACCTCAGGTGCG
This sequence comes from Protomyctophum bolini, assembly GCF_963924005.1. Taxonomy (NCBI): domain Eukaryota; kingdom Metazoa; phylum Chordata; class Actinopteri; order Myctophiformes; family Myctophidae; genus Protomyctophum; species Protomyctophum bolini. The sequence goes on from NC_137866.1 coordinate 44,679,359, forward strand.
CCACCTCAGGTGCCCTCCATGTGCCACCTCAGGTGCGCCACCTCAGGTGCCCTCACTGTGCCACCTCAGGTGCCCTCACTTCACATTATATCAAAAACAATATAGCCGAGCGCAACGCGTACGGAGAACACTCTTTTTTTCCCCTCCCAGTTTTGCTCCCAGCTGAACAGAACAGACGCCACAACCTGCAACCTGTAGGAGTTCCTATAGTGCAGCGACGGAGACCGTATAATCTCAAAGCACGTGCTCCGGAACGAGCACTGCCGTCGGATGGAATTGTGTGGCCATGAACTTTACCCTATATCCAATTATAGTAAAAACATAGCTATAGTTGATGAAAATCTTGCCCATTGTAGACATGTCCAAGACATGTGCAATGTGATTAGACGAGACATCTATAAACAAACTTCTTTACGTGGGTGCCCGGCCCTTTTCTGTCCACGCCAAATAGTTTTAGCAAAATGTTTGCTTATTATGACATGCCTAGAATATAAGGGTGTACATGTGGTTTAAATGGGGATGGCATACAAAAGCATCAGAAGTTGTATTGTATTCCCATTGGCTCACGGGGGTTCACTTCGCTCTTCGGCAGACGCTTGCGATGTGGTTCTTTATCGCAGTATAGTGGAACCGTTTGATAGTCGCCGTGAATACATGGCTGCGACCCCTCGTATCATGTTGCCGTTCTCCTGTGTTTGTGTACGGCTGTCCGTGTGTCCGCGTGTGCACGCACGCGCACACACACACACACACACACACACACACACACACACACACACACACACACACACACAGACACACAGACACACACACACACACACACACACACACACAGGAGTGCATTTTCATTTGTTTTGCCAGGTGGGTGTCAGGACACTGTCAGGGCTAAAAAAAAAACGCCTCTCTGCCAGATTTCTGGGGGTTTCGGCCTCGGTTCTATAATCATTTCTTTAAGGGAAGAACGTTCCTGTCCAAAGCAAACAGTGGATCTGAAGACTTGCTCAGTCAGTCGTAGGGCAGCTGTGGCTCTGCCGTGGGGCCGCTGTGCATATGTCCCTGTCGGGTGGAAACCTCATAGTCATGTCCAAAACTGTTGCTTTTTGAAGATTTACAAGATCTATACAAGCTCGAAATGCGTCGCTTCGAGCTGCGTTTTGAGCTTGTGGATCTGATACTTTTTGATATACTTTTGCGTGACACTGTAGTGTGATCAAGTAGGGTGTTATTTTACAAAAATCACACCTGTGTGAACTGAGCGGTGCAACTATACATTTATTGTTATAGTTACTATAACTGTACTGTGCTCTGTGCTGTATTGTATATAGTGTACTGTGCTCTGTAATTACTTTGATTATTTTTGGAAAGAATCTTCGAGAAAGGTCCCCGGGGGGGGGGGGGGGGGGGGTCTTCATGACATCATCGCTAGGCTTTTTATTTTTTTTAACGAGATTTCATTTTTTTATTTTTTTTTATTTGTATTAACGCAAGAACAATGGCTTCCATTATAGCATGCCAACTTTAAACTTTAAACTTTCGATTTTACTCAAGTACAAGTTTGAATTACAGGCCGCCTGTTAACTCGCCTGGGGTTTCCCGCGTCAACAGTAGTGTTTCCACATTGTAGTATCTATATACTTCTTCCACCATGAGCGCCACCGCTGAGTGCCGAGATGGAAAGGTGAAGATCTATAAGCCTCATCGAGAGCTTAATGGTATATTCTCCTCTTCAAGGACACCTTCAAGTCTGTATATTCCTTCCTGCTCGCCCCCCACGCCGCTCCGGTGGCGGCCAGGCTCCGTCTCCGTGCGGGCAGACAAACAGAGACCCCGCGCTGAGAGACGGAAACACCTCGTGGTGTTCTGCTCTCACTTAATGGTCAGAGAGGGGAACGGAAAAGGAACGGAATGGGGGCGGGATGTTGTTGTTGTTCATCAGATTGATGCCGGCTGTCATGTCCCCCATCTGGGTTGTTTGAGGGGTGGGGGGGTGGGGGTGATCCACACATGCAGACTTTGTTTTTAATATGTGCTTTATGTCGCTCAATTTGGTGCTGCGGGTTTTGTCTGACGGCACGATGATTTTACAGTTGTTTTGTACAGTTGTAAATGTCGGATGTTTGTGACAGACGGAAAGATGGGGTGTGTGTGTGTGTGTGTGGGAGAGAGAGAGGGGGGAGAGGGAGAGAGAGGGGGGGGGGGGAGTGGGAGAGAGAGTGCAACTTACAAGAATAGGGCTTGGTTGAATAAATTACAGTTCAAGTTCAGTTTATGTTGTTTGTGTATTTCTTATAATATAAGACGTTTTTAGGCTTTAAATAAATCAAACTTTGGAACAAAATATGGAGCAAAAGGACATCGGTCACGGTCATCCAAAATCATGATCGGCGTCATCAAACCCCCCAAAACCTTTTGCACCGGTCATGCTGTACATAGAACTCTGTGTGTGCCAGCAGTCTTTAAAAAAAGCCCTCGACTGGTATTGGTATTAGACCCTGTGCTGCTGCTGAATGTTAGCCCATTCTGAACGGGAACCCCTTTTGGTGTTTAACATCATGTTATGCTTTAGCTATTGAAAAATAGCAGACCTACAAGCTCATAGCGCGCCACCGAGTGGCGCGCTACGAGCTTGTAGGTCTGCTATTTTTGAAAAATCGAAGAACGACTTGACATTTTTTTTAGAATCTGATCTCAGGTCAGAATGGGTTCATCAGACCAGTGTGTGTCCATTAGTGGAAACCTCGTATGAATCTGATCTCAGGTCAGAATGGGTTAGGGTATAGCGGTATAAAGCCGGTATAACGGGGTGTCTTCTCATCTCATCCTTCAAAGGAGCGGCAGGGGATTCGGCCACCATATGGCTGAACGCTTAGCCTTCCAGCCCCGCTGGCGGACGGACGCGGACGGCGAATATTTACAAGGGTCTTATCAAAAAAGATGAGCGATCACTTCCGACGAAAGCGATAAGCAGTATCCCATCGAGTCCACCGTTTTCCTTGAGATTTATCCGACTAAGACTCTCTGGTTTGGGTAAAAAAAAAAACTTGCAAAGCATGTGTTTTTTTTTCCTCCCCAGTTTTTCCACTTTATGTCATGTCAACAGAAACGCGCACGGCCCCGCATTGCACAGCTGGGGACGCAGCGCCGGCCGCTGCACGTTTTGATTTTTGAGGAGAGCAGCATAATAAGGGGGAATGGAAATTTAATTGTTTTTTTATTATCGACTAGAGACTGATGCAACATGGTCTGGTAGTTTGTCATAGCTGTGGTTGTGTTTCTCTCTTTGGGTTTGTTCATTCTTTCTTTCCTTCTTTTTTCCTTTCGTTCCAATTTTTTTCTCCCTCTCCCTCTCTCTCTCTCTCTCTCTCTCTCTGCTTTAACCCATTTTGGACTGAGGTCGGTTTTAAAAAAACCCCTCATGTTTCTATGTCAGTGGTGCTCAACCTTTTTCATGTCAAGGACCCCCAGAATTATCTCTATTGGGCCACGGACCCCCCCCCATCTCAAAATATGTAGTTCCAGGGACCCCCCCCCCCCCCCCCCCCCCGCCAGAAGCAAATACTTTAGTTAAAAATGTTCGCTCGGAAATATATATTCAAAGACTTGCACCACATTTTTACGACTTTTCAAAAATAGCAGACCTATACAAGCTCGTAGCTGAGCTTGTAGATCTGCTATTTTTCAATAGCTAAAGCAATGACATGATGCTATAATAAACACCAAGAGGGGTTCCCGCCCAAAATGGGATAATGTGTCCGTTTCCCCTCTGTCCACTTTAATCATTGTTGTTTCTCCCACTCTTGTGGTCTTTGTTTTGTGGACAACATGCTTCCTCCTCTGTTCTCTCTTGGCAGTGCCGTCAGGCCTCGTAAAAGCGCGGGGGGGGGGTGGGGGGGGGGGATGATTGGCAAATCGGCGGTGCCGTCACACCCACCCAATTTGGACTCCGGCCTTTCACACAATTGCTTCACACGCCCGAACGAGACCCCTGTCTCCAAAGCAAAGGACGCACGAGAGCATTATATTATAATGTTTGTTTGTGTGTCAGAAATCACTCCTCCCCCCCCTTTCTTATAAGTCTAAAGGGGGTGGATTGATTTGAGAAATAGCGGGGGCGGGGGTGGGGGGTGGGGGGGGGGGAGTGAGGAGCCATATATCAAAACCTAGACCCCCCTTTTTCCTGTTGGGAAATACTACTGTCGCCCCCAGACGCCTTGGAGGGATTCAGAAATACTACGGACGCCTTGGAGGGATTCAGAAATACTACTGACGCCTTGGAGGGATTCAGAAATACTACTTACGCCTTGGAGGGATTCAGAAATACTACTGACGCCTTGGAGGGATTCAGAAATACTACTGACGCCCCCAGACGCCTTGGAGGGATTCAGAAATACTACTGACGCCCAGACGCCTTGGAGGGATTCAGAAATACTACTGACGCCCAGACGCCTTGGAGGGATTCAGAAATACTACTGACGCCTTGGAGGGATTCAGAAATACTACTGACGCCCAGACGCCTTGGAGGGATTCAGAAATACTACTGACGCCCAGACGCCTTGGAGGGATTCAGAAATACTACTGACGCCTTGGAGGGATTCAGAAATACTACTGACGCCTTGGAGGGATTCAGAAATACTACTGACGCCCCTAGACGCCTTGGAGGGATTCAGAAATACTACGGACGCCTTGGGAGGGATTCAGAAATACTACTGAAGCCTTGGAGGGATTCTGAAATACTACTGACGCCTTGGAGGGATTCAGAAATACTACTGACGCCCAGACGCCTTGGAGGGATTCAGAAATACTACTGACGCCCAGACGCCTTGGAGGGATTCAGAAGCGAAGCTGAAGGAATTCCTGACTTCATTCTGTGGGTGCCCTATTTTCAGCGCCCGGGTGCTAAGTGGATACACCTTGCTTTAAGATACACATCTGGGGTCACCCATGCCTCAAATCCTTACCTTAATAACCAATAGGCTGGGAAAACACATGTTAGCCCCCAACGGAGCCCGCAGCATGTCGGGGGTCTTACTTTGTTCAAGCCACGCAGGAATGTGCATGAGCGCACCGGCACGCACACACATGCACGCGAGTGTGCATGAGTGCACAGGCGCGCACACGCGTGAATGTGCGTGAGCGTGCACAACGCATGCACGTGAATGTGCATGAGCGCACAGGCTTGCGCACGCATGAATGTGAATGAGCGCACAGGCTCACACACGCATGCACGTGTACCTATGTGCTGTAACGTAACTCATTTACTCATTTATTTAAGAGCTGCACTTGAGTATACAATTTCAAGGTGATTTTTACTTTTGCTCGTGCTCCACTACTACTCCTCACTCTGAGGCAAATGTTTGAACGTTATACTTCACTACATTCATATGATGGCATTAGTTTGTTAATTTTGCAGGTTTAGACAAATGATTAATGCAATAAATCATAAGTCCAAAAACCTTTAAGGTCTTTTGAAAATACCAGATCTACTTAACCCATTTAGGCCTAAGGCCGATTCTAAAAACGACTCTAAATCCTGACCTAAGGTTTCTGAAACCCAGAATGGGTTAACGATGCGTCCCAATGCAACATGTTTTGACCTTGTAGATCGGCTATGTTTTCGACTAACCACATTTTAAATAAGGTATTATGTGGTTAATGATAAAACATGATAGACCATGATAATGATATATAGTACATAACGGTGTCATGCATGATATATGGGGAATTCTGCATTATGAAGTGAGCATTTAAGTATTCTGACGCTAATAGGTTTGTACTGGCTCAAATGAGTAATCCTTTTGAATGCAGGACAAAATAAATGTACATTAAAAAGTATTTTCTTTCCTTCCTTCTTTATAAGAACACTAACACAATAGTATTGCTAACTATACTTTTACTTAGGTCCACTCCAAAATGCACAGGGAAGTATGCTTTCATGTGCAAGTGAACGTGCGTGCGTGCGTGCGTGCGTGCGTGCGTGCGTGCATGCGTGCGTGCGTGCGAGTACACACACACACACACACACACACACCAACATACACACGCACGCACTTAAGGCTGGCACATGTATGATTGCTATGGCAGACATGTTTCATATCCTGCCGCTGTACAAAGCGGAGATTTGCGTGTCTTTCCGCAGGCTCTGCAAGGGAGCAAATCCATACTGTCACTGGCTGCACTGTGGGGCCCTAATGACTTCTTTCTTTATTAAAAGAAAACATCTCGAGGGCTGGTGGGGTAAACCCTTCCCAAAGCCCCTCTATGGAGAGAGAGAGAGACACATGCAGTCACACTGTCCCCCATGCGAGCGTGCGAGTGTGTGTGTGTGTGTGGGTGTGTGTGTGGCTGTGTGCGTGCGTTTGTGTGTGTGTGTGTGAAAAAAGGAAAGAAACAGAGTGAAAGAGAGCAGGGGTGAGAGAGCCCAACCGATGGCAGATCTTTGGATGGATTTAGGAGCATTCTTAGACTTCCAATTACCAATATGTTGGAAAACACAAAAAAAATACATTTGATTAATGTTTCCCAAAAATGGAAAATACCAAATTGGTCAGTAAATATGCAAGGTCACATCATTGTTCTTGAGCTTGTAGATTGGCTAATCTTTTTTTTTAAAGTCTCGGGTCACATTTCAGTTTTACAGGTGGACTCCATCGTCTTGTAGTATTCCGTGAGGAGAGAGAGAGCAAAGGGAAAGAGATATAAAACGGGTTAAATGGAGAAAATACAGATGCATAGTATGTGAAAGCTGATATGTAATGGCCATCTTGGCCGATTATATATCGGCCAACAAAGCGATATCGGTCTGAATTCTTCAGTTTGGTACTTAGCCTTCTTTTTTTTTTTACAATGGTCCAGATCCAGATTCCTTAGTAACTGTCTGGGACAGATGCTTGTCTGACGGTTGTATATCATCTCTGCTTGCCTGGCAGCACAGAGCCTCCTTCAGGGAAACCCCAGATGAGCTGCCACTGTAGACATTCTCACTATTCATTTAACTCCATAAGAGCCTGCAAATGGGGAACCAAATTGACCCTTTCGTTCCATGTGTAGAACTCTCTGATTTAAATGCATGGTTAGGGTTAGATTTCATTTGAAATGTGTGTAGTAAACTACTAAGTAAGTAATATATTAATCTAATATTACTTTTCCTCGGGAACTTTGGGTGGCCACACAGCTGAATGGTTTGAGAAGGCCGCCTGAGGAAACAGGAACGTTCTCAGCTCCGGCAGTGTGTCGGAGTGTCCCTGAGCTCGCCACCTCAGTGGCCTTGTGGTTGGAGTGTCCGTCCTGGCATTGGGAGGTCGGGATTCCATTCCTTGGCTGGGTTCCCACCAAAGACTCGTGGTGGAAAAAAACGTATCAAATGTTTTACTTAAAGGAGAATTCCATACTAAAAGGCTTTCTTACCTTTCTTTGTAGTTGTTACGTCCCCACCAAAGAAGTCCAGGTGTTTTTTTGTGCAAAAGCTCCTTATTGGCTATTTCCCCTACCATAAGCCCTAAATGAATTGCATTGAATTGAATGGGAATTGAATGGGGCTATGGGGTGTTGTGCTAATTCGCTTATTTCCATCGCTCAAAATTATAATTTCTTTGTATATATCCTCTCTTCATAATGTAAATAATATCCCAAGCGGCACACTTTACTACTTCTTTCGATGGAAATAAGCGAACTAGCATAACACCCCATAGCCCCATTCAATTCCCATTCAATGCAATGCAATTCATTGAGGGCTTATGGTAGGGAAAATAGCCAATAAGGAGTTTTTGCACAAAAAAACACCTGGACCTCTTTGGTGGGGATGAACTACAAAGAAAGGTAAGAAAGCATTCTAGCATGGAATTCTCCTTTAAGTCGTGTATTCAATACTGCAATGTAGAAACACTCAAAGTACTGATAATACAGCTTAATAATATAACCAGTTACATACTGATATCAAGTAAGGAGCAATTATTATTATTACCAGTATTACATTTTTAAGGAGTAATACAAAACTAGTAATAATATTAGACTTATTGGTCTTCCTGAATAACCTGCCCAAAACGGCTGTGCACTCATAATCCACTTGCACTTATCCACTGTCTGATAACATTTAATCACAAATAACTTGATGAAAAATGAACAAAATCTATGGTGCTCAAGTTAAGTGGTGATATGATCTGTGAAGGGAATTGCTCGTTTCAAACTAATCCTTTGTTTAACAAATTGAGTAGTGCAATTTGCTCCGTTGACTTGTGACTCAACCAGGCCTGGTTGTTAAAAGAGTATTCTTCAGACAGGATGTTCTCTGCATGGGAGACGCGTCTCATTCACCCAGAATGAATGAGATGATTCGCTTCGTCTACTGGACATGGTTTCGACCGCAGCTCCCCCAAGAAGTCATTAGTGTTCTGTAATGAATGGCTACCGCCTGAAAGACAGGCAATCCTTTCAGGATTACACTTCTTTATTATTGTGGGAAAGAGGACTGCTATGTATGTACAGTACACGGGCTAAACTGGGACTAATAGTCTATTTGTGTGGTTTAAATCAGTGGTTCTTAACCTGTGGGCCGTCGGAAATGGGCCCCCCAAATGAGTGTGTGTGCGTGTGTGCGTGTGTGCGTGCGTGCGTGTGTGCATGCGTTCAAGAAATGTCATGGTATTTCTTTCCCGTAAAACCTTGAAGAGTGAGTTTTCAGTAAGTATGTGTCCAAGGGGTCATCATGGGTGAATAGAAGCACAATGCAAGATCATTCATTCAACCTTTAATTTAAATTCTCGGAGAGACCATTGAGGAAACACCTCATTTACAGTGAGATTACATTTAAAAAAAAACAGTAATACAACAACAATTAGTTACAACAAACCGTTAATACAATTATATATTCAGCAATCGGTTAAAACGGCAACATGTACAGTTGATGGACGGTTATTGAGTAAATTCCTAAAAATTACCAATTTGAAGTTTAAGTTCTTATTGCAAGAGATTCCAAGAATCCGGTGCACCAATCGGGTGCACCGATGCTGAAAGCAGCCTTTCCAAGTTCAGAGTTTGCAAAAGGGGACCAGAAGGCCTATAGCCAATCACTGGAGCGAGTTACAATGCGACTAGGTTTCTGATGTAACATGGATGAAATATAATTATGACGGTAATTTCCCGAACCAGGGCTTTATATAATTATGATGGTAATTTCCCGACCAGGGCTTTATATAATATATATATGAAGAGGTGCCAGTGATTATTGCGTCTTTCAGTCAGAGAAGACCGGCCCACATCATCATCATACAGGCTACAGTGATGAGTATCGTAGCTGTCGCCACCAGTAATAAACCTCAGAACTGAGTCCAGCGGCTTTGAGTGTGGAGGCGCAGCTGCATGACTGTCTCCATAGTCCAGTACAGATAGTCATGGTCGTGGTGCCACTAGAGAGCTGAGCATAGGATGTGGAATTGACCAGGGAAAATCGGACTGAATTGGACGTAATTGGAAATTAAGAGGGGAGGCTTATTCTCTCTCCATAGAATAAACAGGGAGATATTCTCCCTGTTTAAAGCGTGATGGTTTGGTCCTAGATGGGGGGGAGGGCTTTAAGGTCATGGGAGCCGGGGCTGTGACCAATAAGCACAGCGCTGGGATCAAATAGTTGGAGATTAGGGGGTAATATTAGGGGTTAATATGGTTGAACGAGATGCTAGGGAATACGTCAATTAATTCCCACGGAATTAATGTCGAAGCTCCATGTGCTGTGTGTAAGCTCCCGTTTGCCTGAAGTCATGAACTTTAGTCATTGTGCAAATTGTCTTCTTTGTTTTTGTGCGTGTGGCCAATTATACTGTATATAATTGTGGGGGGTCCTTGGCATGAGAACCACTGTGAACAGAAGTCTAATAACAGACCCATACTGTACTGTATATCGGCGTCATGCGTGCCTTCAGCGACGGCATGCTCGTCTATTACACCCTTAACCCATTCTGACCTGAGATCAGATTCTAGGAATGTCTTCTACATCCTTGACAGTTTTCCATTCTGACCTGAGATCAGATTCAAAAAATGTCTTCTACATCCTTGACAGTTTTCTGAAAAAGTTATGTTTCTATGTCAGTCGTTCTTCGATTTTTCAAAAAATAGCAGACCTACAAGCTCGTAGCGTGGCGCGCTATGAGCTTGCAGGTCTGCTATTTTTCAATAGCTAAATTATAACAACGTTTAAAACACCAAAACGGGTTCCCGTACAGAATGGGTTAAGGTTCCCGTCCAATCCGGGCCTGGACTCTCCTTGCGTTCCAGGGAGGTATTTGTGTGTTAATGTGAGATTTGTTGGCCTAGTGCACATTGTCATATGAAGGATTACGGCGCCAGACAAAAGAGACTAGAGTCTAAATCTCTCTCTCTCTCTCTCTCTCTCTCCCAGGACGGCTAGGGTTCTCAAAGTGGGACCCCTAAATGATCCTCGAGGGGGTTCCAAGGGGGTCCCGAGCTAAATTTCGATTTAGCCTAAGTATGTCATTGTTTGAGGGGGCGCTAGCCCATCCTATAAACAGTGTTTAAACCCATTTTGGAGCAGGGACCCCTTTTGGTGTTGGCATTACGTTATGCTTTAGCTATTGGAAAAATAGCGCGCCACTCGGTTGGCGCGCTATGAGCTTGTAGATCTGCTATTTTTGAAAAATCGACTGAAAAATCGACTGACAAAAACATAGCTTTTTTCGGAAAACTGTCAGGATAAAGAAGACATTTTTTAGAATCTGATCTCGGGTCAAAATGGGTTCATGTTTTGTGTTGTCTGAACACAAACATGAATTGCCATTGACAATGAATGGAGAATTTTCATCATTATGTGTCGGCAAATGTATGTCGTTGGGCACCCAATTGGCCAATAAGGGACCACCATTATTGATGATGATGATGATGTGCGGTGATTAAAGCGCCCCTCACTTCACACGGGTGTGTTTTTTAAATTAACATAATGAAATGATGTCCAATCTGTAACGGTAGAGTATGTTTAAACAATATGACTGAGCTGCAGCGGCTCTGTTACATCAGTGGTAAAAATATCTCTCTCCCGGGGGGGGGGGGGGGGTATAGCTGTGCTCCTGTAGAGCAGCGTGTTGTAGCGGCATGCCAGTGATTTATTGACATTGATCCATCCGTCCATCAGCCCATGATTACATTCCATACAGTACTGACTGTACTGTACTGTACAGTGGCATTCTGTTTGGCACACACAGGCAACGTGACAGACTTGGCGGCTCCATGGAAAGCTGTGTGTCTGCCTGTGTGTGTGTGTGTCTGTGTGCGTGCGAGAGCGTGTTACTATACTAGTGAGGCCCTTTATGCCCTCAGAAGTAAAGGTGATCATATTTTGTCCTGGTTCAGACACAATGCCACAGTGTGTTGCGTGATGTGCGAGCGTGTTTGTATATCAACTACTTGCTGTTTACCGGGTTTAAAAGTGTTACGGTTATAAATGACCAAAAAAAGAGTGTGTAATTTATATGATCGCTTGCTATCCTAAATGTTTATGTCCTCAGTATAGTAGTAGTAGTAGTTTGTATTATTATATTTTTGACACTTGCTTTGGCAATAAAGCTCCTTTGAATTGTACAGTGAAGTGGGTGCATGCATGGTGTGAGCTTGTAGATCGGCTATTTTCAAAATACCTTTTTATACATTTTAAAATAGACACAATGTGTACTTTTACTCGAGTACATTTTTAATTCTGGACGTTTTTTTGTGTGGCTTTCACCTTTATTTTATGACGGGACAGACAGTAGGCTGATAGGAAATGGGGGGATGACATGCAGTAAAGGCCGTCGGGATCGGGAGTCGAACCCGCGGCACTCTGCCAGACTGGGTTACCAGCCAATAAGGTGCCTGGACCGCTGACTGAGCCACGGCCCCAGGCCTAATTCTGGACTTTTAATTGTATTAGCAGCAGTATTGATACTCCTCATAACATAAGTGTTTTACGAGCGATAAAACCTTGGCAATGCGAGACGGTTTTAATAATGGTGTCAATGTCCTCACAAGACTAACGTGTGTGCGTGTGTGTGTGTGTGTGTGTGTGTGTGTGTGTGCGTGCGTGTGCGCGCACACTAACTATGTGCACCAGACGGCTATGCGGATGCTCCTCTGACCTCTATGTGCAACAGTTGACCCTGAGAACTCTTCACTTCCCCCAGAACTGTCATCCCAATAATCGCACGCTCTCTCTCTCATGCACACACACACACACACACACACACACACACACACACACACACACACACACACACACACACACACATGCACACCAGGCTAACATTTGTGTGTGAGTCAGAGAGAATAATACCTTGGACTACCCAAACCCTGTTTGACTCTGAAGTGTAATATTCTCTCTGATTCAAGTTGTCCCTGTTGAGCACTGACAAGCCTTTCTATATACCTTCTGCTGGCCGAAGCGCGTTGGACTTCTCTTTGTACCTATCAGTATGTGTACTGTATGTATCAGTATGTGTACTGTACTGTATATGTCCACCCTTGAGAAACCCATCCGACCTCCTCCTGGAGGCTGTGAAATGAGATGATTGTGTGTGGAAACGGGGGAACTGGAAGGCCTCTAGTCTCGGGCATCTCCACGGGAGGGGGAGAGCAGCCGACTGAACTGTTATGCTGACGCATCGTCGCATTTGACACGTCATTGCACGGAAATGCGAGTGGTGGAAAGTAATTGAAGTACTTTTACTCAGGAACTATAAGTAACATCAGACTCAGGGGTTGACACTATATGGTCTCAGAGGTCTATACTTGCCCTCAGGTCATGCTCACTTGCCTGAAAGATTAATCAGCCATTATAAAATGATAATGTAAAATTTGAATTACCGTTAAATGTAACACTTCCTGGGGCTGTGTGTGATACAAAAATACCTAAATTTTTATGGCAAACATGAATATGACTGTGGATATTATGGTACACACTTTTTTATATTTTTAAGTGTAGCAACAGTGAACAGCACATTATAGGTAAACGGTGCTCTTATTTTACATTCCACACAGACCAGAAGAATGTGAGCCACATTCAGGTGTTTTAGACAGATATCTGGTGTCGTGTTTATGGACGATTGCGTCGACTCTCAAACGAGCACTTGCTCGGTCGGGGCAACCTGACTGAAAGCAATGAACTCCACCTGCTGCCCCAGAGCTTAATTTACCTGCCAGGGGCAGTTGGGCAGCCCTTGGTGTCTTAACGCCTGCATGCTGTTTACTTGAGTCCAACTTTCAATACTTTATATACTTCCACTCCACTGTATCTCAGGCCAAATGTACTTACTCCACTATAATCTTTTTTCTGATTTAGTTTTTTTTCCCACATTTGATATTGCTGCTAAAGATGGAAAGATATTTTATGCCTCTATTTTCTCTTGCACATTTCTGATGCTGCTAAAAGATGAAAGATATTGTACCCGTCTTTAAGACAATACCAGGGGGGGGGGGGGCAGTCAGACAGATATTTTGTGAAGCCACTAAGGAAATCGGGACTTACTGAAAGTTCCTATAATGGCCTGTTGTGGCGCTGTCATTGGGCCCAAAAAACCCCATAGGTCCATGTATTTGGGCCCAACTTCACCTAGACTGTATTACCTTAATAAACATGGTCATGAATACTTTCTGCTTCCAGTCACTAGTTTAAAGTCTCATTTCTCATGCCATAATATTATTTTTGGAAAATGATGGTCCCATTCATTAAAAAAATTACCATAAAATCGGGCGTGGCTACTGTTACAGTCTATGGTCGGGAGCCACCCCCCGTTCGAGTCAAAATAAAAACCAACGAAGAAGAAGAAGAAGTCCCGCCTCGTTGTCTGGGCCAGCCAATGGCCAGCTGGGCCCAAACGGATCTAGAAAGATGGCGATTTACAATTCAAGGACTGACTGGCTTCATCTTAGACCCGGAGAACGCTTTGTCCATATTTTCTTTTACAGTCTATGGACAATAACCTAATCCTAAGCTTTATTTCTATCACATATTAATTCATTTTTATTCTTACCTTGTTGTATTGTTATGCTAGCACATTTTTGAGGATTCGGTCCCACCAACATTTTACTCCTTAATTCTTATAGTTAGAAAGAGTCCATCTAAACTCGATACAGAAGATTTCTGGACAAAATTACAAATATTTAAATACTTTATTACAGTAAATCTCATACAGTTTTCCCTTCTAATGCTATCATATTCATTGGTGATTAAGTCTTGCAAATGGTAAAGTAACATGAGATGACAGGGAAATGTGAAGGCATACTTAAAGGTATATTCAGTGATTTCACTTAATTCAAATATCACTTTTTCCCCCATATTTGTTGGATAATCCTCCCTACTATAAAGTGTGCTGACCATATAAGGAGTTCCTCCCTGTCCCCAGTGAGCCCCTGGGGTCAAACAACCCTAGTTTCAGTTCGGGCTTTGGGTGGCAAAGCCTTCATCCAATCGGGATGAGAGGGGCCTTCCTCCAATCATGATCGAGTGGGGTGGGTCCTTGGTGCACGTGCTGTTGGTCTGTTGAGTGTATGCATGTGCACATCTTGTTACCGGGGCAGACCGGGTTTTTTCCAAATCACCCAAATCACTGAATGCTCCTGTAATGTGGAGGCTATAAATCTAAATAATAATAATAAATCTTGCTCGCCCCTGTGCATGACGTTTCTGTCAGAAACATAGTCTTTGTCCATGTTTGTCTAAACACAACAAAGTGGCAAAGCTGGGGGAGGAATAATAGAATAGACAGTTAAACACTTACACAGCACGTATAATTTTAGAATTTAAAATCTTTAACCAAAAGGTATGTCGTTAGAACAAGGTCACAAGCTAAACATAAATACAGCTACAATTATAGAAACACTTCACCTATCTTCTTATTATCAATTACTAACCCCATGACGCCTTGAATTCACTGAGATGTTTTTGTCACATTCCTGAGCCAATTATCCAATATTTGACTAAGTGAACTTAATAGGAGTCCAAACTTAACGAGAGCAAAACCAGATTTAAAACATTCCTTTGAACCTGATTCATATCATCATTCAATATGAGCCTATAGGCTCATCAGTGATTGACACTGAGAGCCAGTTTATATTATTATTTTTATATAATCTATAAAGAATCTATAAAGGATATTATTAAATATTGTAATATTGTAAGTTTGTATCATTACCTCTTCTTGCATTTTCACAGTGATATTGTAGTTCAGGCCAGCCACTACCTGCAGAGAGAAAATGGATGACTGAGCTGAGAGATTATGGATTCATATGTGATGCTGGGGTTCAGGGATGCAGCTAAACACAATACAGTGCTGAGATTATGGATTCATATGTGATGCTGGGGTTCAGGGATGCAGCTAAACCCAATACAGTACTGAGATTATGGATTCATATGTGATGCTGGGGTTCAGGGATGCAGCTAAACACAATACAGTACTGAGATTATGGATTCATATGTGATGCTGGGGTTCAGGGATGCAGCTAACACAATACAGTGCTGAGATTATGGATTCATATGTGATGCTGGGGTTCAGGGATGCAGCTAAACCCAATACAGTACTGAGATTATGGATTCATATGTGATGCTGGGGTTCAGGGATGCAGCTAAACCCAATACAGTACTGAGATTATGGATTCATATGTGATGCTGGGGTTCAGGGATGCAGCTAAACACAATACAGTATTGAGATTATGCATTCATATGTGATGCTGGGGTTCAGGGATGCAGCTAAACACAATACAGTGCTGAGATTATGGATTCATATGTGATGCTGGGGTTCAGGGATGCAGCTAAACACAATACAGTACTGAGATTATGGATTCATATGTGATGCTGGGGTTCAGGGATGCAGCTAAACACAATACAGTACAGAGATTATGGATTCATATGTGATGCTGGGGTTCAGGGATGCAGCTAACACAATACAGTACAGAGATTATGGATTCATATGTGATGCTGGGGTTCAGGGATGCAGCTAAACACAATACAGTACTGAGATTATGGATTCATATGTGATGCTGGGGTTCAGGGATGCAGCTAAACCCAATACAGTACTGAGATTATGGATTCATATGTGATGCTGGGGTTCAGGGATGCAGCTAACACAATACAGTACAGAGATTATGGATTCATATGTGATGCTGGGGTTCAGGGATGCAGCTAAACACAATACAGTACAGAGATTATGGATTCATATGTGATGCTGGGGTTCAGGGATGCAGCTAAACCCAATACAGTACTGAGATTATGGATTCATATGTGATGCTGGGGTTCAGGGATGCAGCTAACACAATACAGTACAGAGATTATGGATTCATATGTGATGCTGGGGTTCAGGGATGCAGCTAAACCCAATACAGTACTGATATTATGGATTCATATGTGATGCTGGGGTTCAGGGATGCAGCTAACACAATACAGTACAGAGATTATGGATTCATATGTGATGCTGGGGTTCAGGGATGCAGCTAAACCCAATACAGTACTGAGATTATGGATTCATATGTGATGCTGGGGTTCAGGGATGCAGCTAACACAATACAGTACTGAGATTATGGATTCATATGTGATGCTGGGGTTCAGGGATGCAGCTAACACAATACAGTACAGAGATTATGGATTCATATGTGATGCTGGTGTTCAGGGATGCAGCTAAACCCAATACAGTACTGAGATTATGGATTCATATGTGATGCTGGGGTTCAGGGATGCAGCTAACACAATACAGTACTGAGATTATGGATTCATATGTGATGCTGGGGTTCAGGGATGCAGCTAAACCCAATACAGTACTGAGATTATGCATTCATATGTGATGCTGGGGTTCAGGGATGCAGCTAAACACAATACAGTACCAAAGTAAAAAACAATGCCTCCTGGATCATGAAGATATTTTCCCATTAAACAATTCCATAGCTTTTTTTGTTGTTGTGGTGCAACCACTCCCTTACGGAGCTATGTGTGTGTGTGGGTGGCTGGCTGGCTGGGTGGGTGTCTGGGTATGAGCACGGAAACAGGCAAACAGCATGGTTGTTTTTCACCACCGGTGCACAACCTAACGCACACACAAACACACGCACGTATTAACTGTATATATAATGATTTCGGGTGTGCCAGTACAGTACAGTGACAGTACATTACAGTACAGTAGAGGATACAGTAGAGGGACCGCCACACCGTAACTCTGTCATTTCTCAACCATTTCGGACACGGCGAGGACACGGTATAACATGGTAACACTTTAAAATGTCAGTCATACAGGAGAATATAGCCTTTATGCAAATTAATACTTGTATTTACCTGTATTTTAACGTGAATCACTTTTGTTGTCGATTCCTACGTCGGGGTGCTCGGCCACGGCAAAGTCCATAAAGGCCTCCTGAACCCCTGGGAAGTCTATAGGTGCGTCCGTGGTCCATCCAACCGCCTGCCAGGCGAGCGACTCCTCCCACGGCGAGAACAGCCACAAACACGGGAACAATAAGCTTCCAAGTCATGGCACGACGAAGAGAAGTCCGACACGCTTCAGCCCGTTGAAGGTTCTGTTAGAAGAACGGCTCGTCTGTGCTCGACAGGGCTTGAATCGGAGAGAATAAACACCATGGGAATCTCAGGAGAGAGCCGAGTAAAACACTGGAGAACTCCACTAGTCTATACTCTGCACATATTTATTATTTTGCAGGGGGTTTTACTGACATTTCCACTTCCTCAGAGTTCCTTCCACTTCCTTATGGCCTCAACACAATGACACCACAGCCTGTCTATCTAGGGGTGGGACACACGGAGGGTGAGGATATCTACTGTCTCTGCAAAACCAGATTCAGAACGGGTCAATCGGGTATTGTTTTTGTATAAGCCTACAGGCTCATCTGCTGTAAGGACGTTCGTCTCACTCATCCCGCCCCAACTGTGTTGAATATGTATAGAGCGTCGCAGTCCCGCCACCATTTCATGACGACGCCAGGCCCAGGAAATCATTCCCAATGCATTTTTCCCCATAGACATTTCAAAAAGTAATTAATTTAAAGACCTTATTATAAGCGTCGTACAAAGCCAACTCGAGGTGTGACAAATCATGACGACAAACGCAATATTTTGGACCAAACAAATCTTTTTTTTCTTTCTAATTATTTATTGTCACGATTTGTCACAACTGGAGTTGTCTTTGTCCGCAGCGTGAACGAGGAAAATGAACGGGGAATTATTTTCCGGGTCTCTCGAGGGGGGGGCGGGACTGCGACGATGTTTACTTTTTCCCCCCGTTTGGAAGATGGCTTCACTTCCTCCTATGAAGGAACTAGTTTCATATCGAAGAAACCAGTTTGACTGAAAAATCAGGCAAAACAAAAACAGAATGTGGTAGAAAGAATTCTGATCTACAAGCTCACAACACACAATGCAATGCGTTGAGAGCTTTTTAGTACATTTTTGATATTTAAAAAATAAATAATACGAAAAAAAGCACTTTTTTTCAGACCTGAATATATATATTCATAATTTTCCCTATTTTGGTCTGATGGTATATACAGTATACGATAGCAATACATTTGTCACAGTCTGGATATGCATTCCGTCATGGGGTTGTCCATCTTGTGTTGTGTTTCATTGACTATAGGCCCACGACACCTCAAGAGGGTTCAACAGCAACACCTGGTGTCCCAAGTGTGCTCCCCCCTCTGCCTTATCCACCTTCTAAAGCTGCGTTCAGACCTGAATATATATTCGTCCTTCTCCCTATTTTGGTCTGATGGTATACAGTATACGATAGCAATACATTTGTCACAGTCTGGATATGCATTCCATCCATGTACTCTATATACTACTGTAGTATAGGTATGACCACCTCAAAGGCAGGGTCACAGGGATCTGTGTTCTCACATGCTCTATAGCTGACCTGTATCATTGTTACAGCATGGCTCTGCAGGTGGCTGTGTGTGTGTGTGTGTGTGTGTGTGTGTGTGTGTGTGTGTACTCTGTACTGTACTGAAAAGACAGACATTTTTTTGCACATCTCTCTGCTAACACACCAGATGTTGTTGTGGTCAATGAAGAGAACAGATGAGTTTTCATTCTTTAAAGTGGCCTGACTGCTCCTTTTGATTCTATAGCTTAGAGGAGGTCTTTATGACCAAAGTCATTAAGTACCAGCCGCTCCTCCGGACCATCATTGAACTATAGGCTATCGGTGCAATCTAAGGACATGGTACTGTATACACAGTTTAGTTGTAAGAGAGGCTTCCAACAACTTGGGATGCCAAAAACAGAAGCAGCCAAACGGCGTGTGAAATTCTGTTGCAATCTCTTCCACTATCGGTAGCCGCCAAATATGGCGAAGACGCCGTTACTTGTACCCCCTGAAGGGTGTGTGGGTATTTTGCTGATTGCACTCTGTACAGCGAGCATGTTGTAAATATTTGTGTCCTTGTATTGTATCTCTCATGTGGACATAAATAAATGATTAGAATTGTCCCATTGCTGAGCTGAGCGGCACTCATGGTGATTCAGTACATATTAGACAAACACACTCGGAATGGGAAATGGAATTAGTATAGGACTTTTTATATATCAACTTTGTAATGCTACTGATGTTCGTGCGCAACACTCTTAAAAACACACTATTGCATTGTGGGTTTGAGCTGACGGGCCCTTTTTTGATCAATCAATCAAGTAACCTTAATTCTAGTGGCAGATGCGAAAAATAGTTTAAAAAAAAAATATATATTTCAAATATATTTTTGGGGTGGGCATGTCATGTGGTATATACAGGTCTGCACAGCCTTCGTGGTCTAGTGGTATATCGCAATCTGATGGCGCTTTTTTCTAGGCACTTTAAGTCGCTTTGTTTAAATAAAACGATATGGTTAAACACTAAAAAAGTGGGATTTGAATTCCGTAGGGAATGTACGGTAAGTCTGAAGAGGTGGGTTTTGAGGCTGGGGGCTGGGGCGGGGGGCAGCTTTGATGTGAGCTGAGGCCGAGTTCCACAGGGAGGGCGCTGCAACTGAGAAGGCCCCGTCACCCCATGCTCGTCGCTTTGTCTTGGGTCTGTCATCCCCAGACCTGCAGGGAGCCAGGAGGGGTGTGTCGGTGGGGTGCAGTACTTAGTTTAGACAGTTTTTGGCTTAGACTAGTCATTGGTTAGACCAGTCATTACTCCTACAACTACAACCTATCTCAAACCCTCACCCTAAACCTAACCTCCCACGGGGCAGCACACCTAAAACCTAACCTTAACTCATGTCTAACCAATGACTAGTCTAAACTAAGTATGCACCCCGTGTCGGTGAAGAGATATAGGCATGGTCTGGGGCACGGTAACGCCACGCCTGCCTCTGATTGGCCTATACCGACACTGCCCGTCTTTGACTGTCCTCCGAGACGCGAGGTTACTCCGTGGTGGGAAATAAATAATACAAGAGAATGACAGCTTATGGCACGCGCGACAGAACGCACCCTTTGTAACTATAACTTGTAAGTTTTATTTTTTGTAGAAGAGGACAAACTAATATTGTTTATGCCATTTTGCTTTGATGGAATAATTGATTGAACGTGTACGCCGTAATTTGATTTCGATTTGGGTGTGTTCTAAATAAAGTATTTACTATAATTAGATTAACACACGGTAATCATGACTAACGCTTCATTTAGAAGTACACACCCAAATCATAGTACTACACACACACATGTGTTCAATCAATCAATTATTCCATCAAAGCAAACGGCGTAAACAATATTAGTTTGCCTCTTCTACAAAATTAAAGTTATACAGACAGTTCTCTTGTATCGTACCGTACTAAGCTCGCGTCATCCTCGGAGGACAGTCGAGACGGGCAGTGTCGGTATAGGCCAATCGGAGGCTAGCGGGGCGTTACCACGTCGCCTATGCTCTGACGCAAACGAGATTCACGCGTCGGTGAAGGAGCTCAGAGAGCTAGCGGGGAGCCTGGTTGGTGAGCCTTCATGTATATGACGGTGGTGCACGTACCCCTATTTAGAAATCTATACCGTTTGACTGTGAGCCACGTGAAGGTCATGGTGTGATTCTGTGATCTCTGGGTGTGTGTGTGTGTGTGTGTGTGTGTGTTGCACAACCCCCATGACAGGCTAGCATCCTACATTACCTGTTATAGGAAGTCCAGTTGTGTAGACTGTCTGTTTAGGCCCAGCGTGGATATAGTTTCTTGGGGGATGGTTTCATTGAGCTGAAGTGGATAAACGGCATTCTTGCATACAGCATGGGGTGAATCAGGGTGCTGTGGAGGGCAGCCAGATTATGGCATTGTGTCGCTGGACCTTATGCAAACTAGGAGATCTACATTTAGCGGGCTATACAATGGTGTGTGTGTGTGTGTGTGTGTGTGTGTGTGTGGATCTGACTACGTGTGTCTGGAGCTACTCTCGTAAAGCACTGGACTGACTAGCGTCCACATTTCGTGTGCCTTCCTGCTAGTGGACTAACTCGGTAACTCCACATAACTTACTGTGACAAAGTTAAAGCGTCTCGGGGCTGAAACCAGCTAGAAATATAGCTCAACATTGTACTTACTTTCTACCACTGAACATTATGCATCTATACAGTCAGGCTGTACTACTGTATATATGCACAGTACTCGTATGTCCAGTCTTGATTGAAGACCTCCCCCCTGCTCTTCCATGCGCTGACCTCGGAGTCGAGGCTGTGAAATGAGATGATTGTGTGAGAAAAAGGGGGACTGGGTACGTAACGGGGCAAATGGAGGATAGAACTCCACAGGAGGCCCAGAACAGCCAAACTGAACCACTGATGCATCAACGCATCTCTGACACATCGTTACGCTCAAGGGCTGTCAAGGTGAGAGAACGGCACAGCAGCTGATCTTGGCAGCTGGACCCAAACCATCAATCAGTTGAGAGTTATAATTTGTGTTTTGTGTCGGGTTCCCTTTGACGCTATACCGTGTTGTCTTGCTATATAAAAAGCAAAAGTACTCGCAGATCGTTTTGAGCTCGTGGATCTGCTCCTTTTGATGCTGTTGTGTGACACCGTAGTACAGTATATGATCAAGTACTGTAGGTCATAAGTAGTTACATTTCAGGGGGAAAAAAACCTGCAGGTAAAATATGGAGCAACGATGAAATTAATGTGTAAATGCAGTTTCAGTTTACACCCACATTTTGCATTCAAGTCAAAGACCCGCAATGTTTTTTTTTCTGTTTTATCCTTTTTAGCAGATAAATACACAAGTATATGTCCACATACTTACCGTACTATACACAGTACAGTATATTTGTTTTGTAAAGAGGAAAAAAAAAAGAAAACAAACAAGACAAGCTCTGATGAAGACGAGACAGTGCAGCACGCTCAGTCACCACTTAAGAAGCGTGCGTCCTGTATCGTCGAGTAAAAAATAAATAATCCCAGCTGTGTGTGTGAGTGTGCGTGTGTGTGTGTGTGTGCATGTGTGTGTGTGTGTGTGTGTGTGTGCGTGCATGCGTGCTGCTGTGAACGTGTGTGTGTGTGTGTGTGTGTGTTTGTGTGTGGTTGGGAGGCCGGCCTGCTTCCAGAAATGATCCCAGCTTGAACAAACATCCACCGGGGCGTGAAGTGTGATCCTCACCTCTTAACCTGCAGTTCTCCCGTCTTGACTCCCAGGGCCCTCAACAGGCCCTCACAGTCATACCTTCTGCCTCCACGTGCCTCCTCTGACCCGCGCTGGAACGGGGACCAAGTACATTTTATTGCTGTCTGTCGGGCGCAGAAACCTCTTGTCTTTTTTGAGTGAATTAACCCATTCTGACCTGAGATCAGATTCACACGAGGTTTCCCACTGGACACACACTCCCATTCTGACCTGAGATCAGATTCTAAAAAAAAATGTCAGTCGTTCTTCGAAGTACAATTTTGAGAGAAGCTCACACAACACGTTCGCGATGTGTCTCGTTAGTGTTCGCTCATAGATGGGCTGTTTTCAAAAGAGGTTGTCCGATTTGAATCTTTGTAATGCAGGCCTTTTATACTCGTCACGAGTATTCCTACATTGTGGTATTTCTACTTATATAAGATAATGAGTACTTCTTCCCCCCACGTGCGTTCTGACTCTGATGTGGAGGAGGAGGAGAAGGTGCATTCTCTGCATACCTCTGCCCCTCAATTGTCCCGGATCGGAGGGGGGTTGGGGGGGGGCACGTGCACAGGGCCGCGGCAGGGAGCGGATGTATGGTATTAACTCAAACCGCCGTTGCGACAACCGCCATATTTCCCGTTATATTGAGGATTAATCTTCGCCAGGCTCTGGGAAAGTGTTCCCACAGTGTACCGGCGGTGGACAGTAAACTTTAAGTATACATTTGCCTGATTTATTTTAAATGTTTTAAGCTTATGACTTTCACCATTCAGGTTAGGATACCGATTCTATCCAGTGAAGAGAGAGAACTCGATATGGTACCGAGGACACTGACGCACTGAGCAGACACAACTGTAACACTATAACACTTGATAGATGTTCTGATTGGATGAAATTGGCAACCCGCTCTGAAAATGTATTTTCTGTTTTTGATCGATTGGAATGATGTATTAACAGTTTGCAGAAACAAAACTCAATACAAAGACTGTTAACTGTGAGTGGACGACCCAATTAAGCATTATACACTTGTTTACAAGAGGGTCCACCAATTGTTCAATTCATCAAAACATTTAGAGACGTATACAAATATACACTTCTATATACGGTAGTCAAAGAACAGAACAGGAATTCATCATAAGGGAGGTAAAAAGGGAAAAGAAACATATACAGTGAGGGGGAAAAGGGGTGGGTGGTGGGGGTGGGGGGGGGGGATTCAGATTTTACGGGGTCCAGTTTCGAATTGCAGCCGTCCGTAGGTGCCCTTTGAGAGCCCGTTTTTCATTAAAGAGCCGGAGAGTTCCCATGTTGTCACTGAACAAACTCGAGTCTATAGCAATATGAGTATTATCAGAATATAGAACTTAACGTTTAACCTTTAAAAAAAAAATCTTTTGTTTGAACCAAACAACAGAACCTTTAAGTTTAACTGCGACCTTGAAGCCCAGGAGAAGAAGCAGCAGCCGCAGCGTTGCATCCTGGGACGCAGTAATTAGCGTGAACAATAACACACAATCGGTTACAGTCGGATTAGCTCCGTGCTCGTCCAGCGCGGGGCATGCGGTGCACCAAAGTGCCTGAGCCGCAGCGCTCAGGTCGAGGGAATTACAACATGCTCTTTGATGTTTTAATGAAAGGCATTTCATCTCTCTTCGCCACGGCTGCTTGACCGCCATGTGCACCACAGCTGACGAGAGACGATGAGAGAGAGAGAGAGAGAGAGAGAGAGAGAGAGAGAGAGAGAGAGAGAGAGAGAGAGTTTCAGGAACAATGCACTGTTGTGAATACGCACCGACCGGTGCAAAAATATATACAAGCTACGATTCTCCGGAACTTATCTTAATGAATAAAACGCTATTTTTGACCGTGCAAAAGTAATACCGTAAGGGTCCATTTGTTTTCATTTTATACGCTCTCGGATCTATTTTATACTCTGAAGAGTGTTCGTTTGGTTATACTGACTCTCCTTCATTTGACGTTGGATATAAGATGTTATTCAACCAAGGAGATATATATATAACAGGCCAAACGATCAAAATAACAATTCTTCTACATTCTCTAACTGTGCAGTGATTAAGTAATGCAGATCTATATAAGGGTCTGTTTGGTTAGCAACTCCATCATTTAGCTGCATGGGGAGACCACCTGAAACCCCCTCAAAGACCACTGGTGGTGGTGGTCCCGGACCACTGGTCTTAAACCTCATATCTCCCGAGTTGAACCGGTGGGTGACCTTCTGACGAAGACGGCGTCTTTACCCACTAATTTACGGCCGCTCCCCCTTAACGATGCAGCTGGTTCGGTGGTCGCTGTCGTGCTCGCTCCCGGGAGCGCCGGCCTGCTCTGGCGCTCTGCTGTGCACAAACCTGGTGAATGATGTCTCTCACTTAACCCAGAGTCTGTTTCTACTGTATATATCCTGCCTATAGACTAGTTGACTCTTTACATGTACAGTATGTCTGCTACAGTACACAGGTACAGTAGCCTATACTATAATTCAGACTAATGCAGTTACCTCTCTCCTTTGGGAGAGGGAGACATAGAACATACGGATAGCTAAATGAAAGAAAATCCCCTTTTCTGTCCCAAATCATCACATTAGCGGTTAGCCTGGTTTACTCACTCTCCCTTCAAATGACATGACTGTTTCCATACTGTACCAACTACCCTTAACAACACCTGTTACTGTATAAGTAAGTAGCCTTGTCGACCCATGAGGCCCATTGGGAGCCTATCTCCTGTTTCTGTAGTGTGATGCAGCTTGATGTACAAGTACACCCCCTGGACATGACGCTAGTATGCCGCAGGGACTTAACACCCCAATCTAACCCTTGATGCTGAGTGTCAAGCAGGGAGGCACTGGGTCCCATTTTTAGAGTCTTTGGTATGACCCGGCCGGGGATTGAACCCCCAGCCTCCCAGTCTCAGGGCGGACACTCTAACCACTATATAAGTTACTATATATTCAACCTTATTCAATTCAATGAACCCTTGTTTAATCTCTGAGTGACCGCCTCGTAACGTCTGGAGGACCGACCCCCACATAGAGAACCAATCCATCCCTGTAGTTATCACAGTGGGGGGACCAGGGACTCTCAGGGTTCCTCAAGGGGGTCCGAAACTCTCAAGAGTCACAGGGGATCCTTGAAGTTACGTTTGAGAAACACAATCTATCCCAATAGAGGGTATATGCGACATCATCATCAAACCAGGAAGTTATGCAGGAAGGCCTACTGAGTGGCAAAAAACTACTTTCTGGCCTTGACAGCCCCATACATCCACACAGACGAGTCCTGTCTGATTGCATTAAACAATGTTAAACTCACTTTGCATGTTGCTTTGCCACTCGATATGCCACTTTAAGCATGCGCATATATACCCTCTATAGCGTAATATACGCACAATCCAGCTGTTGGCTATAGAGAGATACCAAAGCACTGCAAATATGGGCCATTTTGTTTTGATACGTTTGTTTTGCACCATGAAACATCCCAGACTGATAAAGAAATGTACAAACACTCACTGACCTCCTTCCGTCCCTTCAGTGGCTGTTAGCTTCACGTGCTGAGTGAGCGCAGGCAGGCTCTCTCTCTCCCCTCTCTGTTTACTGTTGTGGAGTCTCTTTGTGTGTGTGTGTGTGTGTGTGTGTGTGTGTACCAAAAGTACGGTACTCATTGTGCAGAATGTCCCATTTCACTACTTAAATAGCAGATCTACAAGCTCACAACGTGTCACAGTTTTGCTTTTGTAAAAAATAATTCCAAATCTAAAAAGTAACTCATCTAAAGTTTTCAGATAATTGTAGTGTAGAGTACACCGTTTCCGTTTCAGATGTAGGCTATAGTGGACTAGAACATTGGAAATATAGTTCCAGTGAAGTAAAAATACCTCAACATTTTACTTAATGTACTCGGTAGTTACTTTACACCCCTGGTGGCAGCAGCTCTGCCTGCACAGCAAGCAACACAGACTCTGAGTCTCTCCTTCGTACGCTCGGTCACAACAAGTCATTTCTCTACGGAGTAATAACGTTGGGTCATCTTAGAACCGTCTCATATAAGAATCGTGGTCCAAAAATGAACACACTGTACCGGCGATATTGTCAGGGAGGTGTGTCTCTGTATGTGTCATTTACGACGGTCAGTCACTCATATCCGTTTCTGGTGCAAAATGTAACTATAATTCAGTGCTATAGTAACGTCATTGATGCTTCATAATCCATGAAGCATCGATGACGCATCATATCCATATTGTGAGGGAAATATGTGAAAACGTGCATGAATCAAACCGCCAGGATCATTTGTTTATTTTTCGAACACAGTTCTTATTTTACGCGATATTAAACGAGTCGTTTGGGGGATTCAGAACGGGGGGAAAATGACGTCTGACTTCGGCGCTCTATTCAGTCTATTGAAGTCATGTGTTGCATTCGGGCAGATTAAACGATGCAGTCTACCATTCATTGTCAATGGAAGCCAGCGACATGACGTTGCAAAGACGCAACGCAACGATGCATGCACTGTAGCTGCTCCAAATGAACTCGCGTGAACGCACTCCCGTGTGAACGCACCGATACTGTGTAACCTTTTTGCAGTTAAAGGACCACTTCGCCTAGTTTCCGGTTCGGACACGCTTTCCCGTCACCAGTAAGACGCGCAAACGCGGGAAGTGAACGCAGCTCGTACATATTTGGGTTTTGGACGTATAGCTGCTTTGGGGACTCCTTATATGGTTATGGCTGAGTCATGGTGACGTAATCACTCAGCTCCATATATGGGCACAAAAGCGGGACAGACAGACAGACAGACACACAGACATGATCTGCTAGGTCTCATAGTAAGTGCTCACTGCGTTCGCAACTACTACGACCCCCCCCCCCCCCATCGCCCCGTTAATAGAGCGCTGTATACATGCAAAAACACATTTTTCGGAGTCATGCACTGACAAGGAGTGACATGTCAGATTCCCCTACAAATAGCATTGACCCCTCGTGACCTTACAGCGAGCTGTTTAGGACCACCACAGAGCATGTGGACCCCTGTGACCTGATTATGGACCACTGAGGACCACTGGTTCCCGAACACTGGGACTCGGGACAACATGGGTCCCTTTTTTATGTTTTCAGTCATTTCATGAAGAAAGAAAAGAAAAACCAAAGAAATTCCATAAATTAAAAAGCACATTTAAAATGCACATTCAGTATAGAACAATTAGTAGCGAAAGTAGCTGATCTACAAGCTCACAACGGAGAGCGAAGCAAGGCATTGTGAGCTTGTAGATCTGCTATTTCCACTATAGTTGGGGTCCTGTGGAGACGTCAAGTTTCTCTTTTGGGTGGCAGGCTAAAACATGGTGGAACTATACTGGTCTGTTCTTCCTCACACTTGTCTTGTTTGCACTTGGCATCTGTGGAACTATAAATGAGCAGAATCTCTGCATCCCGTGTCTGTGTGTAACCCCCACATTATCTCCAGAACTTGTCCCACTTCACACCCATGTCACACTGCCAGTCCGACCCATATATGGAGATCTCTGCATTTGTCATTCCTCGTCCCTTTTAAGTATACCAGATTGTCAGCGAGTGACAACACCGCTGTTTGACAAATTATAAATCTCATGTATAATCAGTGCATTTCTCTCTCTCTCTCTCTCTCTCTATCTCTCTCTCTCTCTGTCTCTCTTCACAAGCGTTGTTAAACGTTGTCCATTTTCTACGGTCTCGTTGACAGACAGCTGAGCGCCTCTCTCTCCCCCTCTGGGTGCTGTTATGTTTGTTGACATGCGCTCCCTCCCGTAACCATGGCGTTCGTTGTCGTGGCCTAAAAAAAGTATAAAGAGCGTCTGCTAAATGCTTAAAGTAAATTAAAGTGTCAAACATGGAAATACTCCAGTAAAGTAAAAGTACCTCAAACATTGTAATTTGAGTACATTTACTCAGGCCTCCAACCACGGAGGAACAGCCTAATTTTCCATGCAGGTAATCCCAAATTGTGTGTGTGTGTGTGTGTGTGTGTGTGTGTGTGTGTGTGTGTGTGTGTGTGTGTGTGTGTGTGTGTGTGTGTGTGTGTGTGTGTGTGTGTGTGTGTGTGTGTGTGTGTGTGTGTGTGTGTGTGTGTGTGTGTGTGTGTGTGTGTGTGTGTGTGTGTGTGTGTGTGTGTGTGTGTGTGTGTGTGTGTGTGTGTGTGATATTAACTCATTTTGGGAGGGAACCCCTTTTGGTGTTAGCATCATGTCATGCTTTAGCTATTTTTGAAAAATCGAAGTACGACTGACATAGAAACATAGCTTTTTCAGAAAACTGTCAGGATGTAGAAGACATTTTTAGAATCTGATCTCAGGTCAAAATGGCTTAACCCATTTTGGGGCGGGAACCCCTTTTGGTGTTATTGAAAAATAGCAGATATACAAGCTCATAGCACACCACCGAGTCGCGCGCTACGAGCTTGTAGGTCTGCTATTTTTGAAAAAAACGAAGAACGACTGACACAGAAACATAGCTTTTTCAGAAAACTGTCAGGATGTACAAGACATTTTTATAATATCTGATCTCAGGTCAAAATGGACACTATTTGTGTCCACATTTTATTTCTTTAAATCCATACTTTCTCAACATTTTTCAAAAGTATGTGATAATGTTAGTGGCGTTCCTCATTGTCCAGGGGTCCCCCTGCTGGAACCTCCTCAGTTGACCCCAGTGTGAGAACCACCACTCTACTCTAGCCCATTCTGACCTGAGATCAGATTCTAAAAAATGTCCCGACAGTTTTCTGAAAAAGCTATGTTTCTATGTCAGTCGTTCTTCGATTTTTTCAAAAAATAGCAGACCTACAAGCTCGTAGCGCGCCACTCGGTGGCGCGCTACGAGCTTGTAGATCTGCTATTTCTCAATAGCTAAAGCATAGCATATAATGCTATAACACCAAAAGGGGTAATTCCCACCCAAAATGGGCTATAGAGAACGTGGCACTGTCTTGCACTTTGGCCAACGTTTTGTCGGCCAGACTAATGTGTGGCGTGTGTGCCAATGAAATGTCTAGACTGGGTACTGAAATAAACTGTCACAAACGAAGCTTCTATCCTTCCCGCTCCGACATCTATATAACTCGGCTACTGCAGTCCTCCTTGGATTGAGTTTTATGAATATATTTTGTTTGCACAGTATATTGTAGCAGGACCCGTGGGTAGATGGATTGCTGAGGTGAATACTGTACCATCGGCTCCCTGTCCGGGGATCGAACCCTCAAACTTGTGGGCGAGAGCTCTACTGACTATACCCATTATACCTTGATTTTGTGGATGCAACTTTGGTGCACCTGAAATTATTTGCATGCAATTTCCTTTGTTCCTTTGTTAAAAATGTGTGTAGCGGTTATACAATTAGACATTCAGAGGTTATTATTATGTTTAGGAGTCCAGCGATACCAGATGTAATACAGGAAAAGAAAATTAACGGCATGAACGATTGCTGTCCTAAATTGTAGATGTTCTCACAAGTATAGTAAGTATAATACGAACGTGCAAGTGTGTGAAAACATGTGTTGTTTAGAGTTACTTATCTTAACTGTGTTGTCAACCCCTCCGTATATGGAGGCCTTACAGGCGCACACACACACACACACACACACACACACACACACACACACACACACACACACACACACACACACACACACACACACACACACACAGAAACAAATTGAAACAAACTGGACAAACACCAGATGCACAGCATGTAACAATGCCAATTTTCTACAGCACCTCCGTCTATTGAGACAGGAGATTTACTGTAAGTGTCCACTTACATAAATGACTCCTCGTGTTGTATAGTACCCAGTGGTTCCCAGACCGGGGTCTCTCTGGGCCCAAAGGGGTATAGTTCACCCCACAGAATGACCAGTCAGCCACGCCACGAAGCCTTGAATTCATTGGGTTTTCACTTGTTGCCTGTATTGCTGATCCAACGTTCCAAATATTTGGATGAATTGAAGTAGCATAATTATAAAGAACTGTACTATATGTATAGTGCTTTCATAGGATCAGCAATGCAGGTAGAAGTACCCCTTTTAGACTATATTGTGTAAAGTATATTTATAAACTCAATCCAAGGAGGACTGCAGAGCTGAGTTGTAGATGTCGGAACGGGAAGGATAAGAGGTTGTTTGTGACAGTTTATTTCAGTACCCAGTCTAGACATTCATTGGCACACATTAGCCCATTCTGACCTGAGATCAGATCCATACGAGGTTTCCACTGGACACACACTGGTTCTGATTAACCCTTTTCTGACCTGAGATCAGATTCTAAAAATGTCAGTCGTTCTTGGATTTAAAAATAAATAGCAGACCTACAAGCTCATAGCGCGCCACTCGGTGGCGCGCTATGAGCTTGTAGATCTGCTATTTTTTAAATAGCTAAAGCATAACATGATGCTAACACCAAAATGGGTTCCCGTTCAGAATGGGTTAGTCTGGCAGACAAACGTTGGCCAAAGTGCAGACAGTGCCACGTGCCACGAGTGGTGATTCTCACACTTGGGTCAATTGAGCAATCTTCGTTCCTACGCTCGCCTATGGTCATGAAGTGTGGGTCATGACCGAAAGAATAAGGTCGCGAATACAAGCGGCCGAAATGAGTTTTCTTCGACGGGTGGCTGGCATCTCCCTTAGAGATATAGGGTGAGAAGTTCAGTCACACCAGAGAGAGAGACTCGGAGTAGAGCCGCTGCTCCTTCGCCTGGAAAGGAGCCAGCTTATAGGTGGTTCAGGGCATCTGGTTAGGATGCCCCTCGGGCGCCTCCCTAGGGAGGTCCTCGACACACATCCCACTGGGAGGAGACCCCCGGGGGGGCAGACCAAGGCGCAGTTGGAGGAAACGCATCGACTCACTGGCCTTGGAACGTCTCGGAATCCCCCAGGAGGAAGTCACTAATGTTTCTCTGGAGAGGGAAGTCTGGAGCTGTTGCCCCCGCGACCCGACTACGGATAAGCGGTTGAAGATGGATGGATGGATGGGTCAATTGAGGGGGTTTCAGCAGGGGGACGCCAGGAAAATGTATTGAAAAATCTTGAGAAAGTGTGGATTTTTCTTTTTTAAACACAAATATTGTCTTAAGCATATTCTCAGATGGGAGTCTGCATGGCCAGATCCATAGCAATTTGGGGGTTCCTCGGGACGTAAATGTTTGAGAACCACTGTGCGTTAGAGAGAGAGCAGTGATGCCATCGTCATCTGCACCAAAAACACACACAGGTATTATTGACACAGCTGCTCCATTTATGAGGCTAATAAAGAAGCTAACCGGTGGAATACAGGCTGCCTCTGTGACTCCGCTGGTCAAATAAGAGGCACATGCTCTCCTGGCTTTGACATATTAGCCGCTACGGTCCGTGTGCCAAGCAACTTAAGAGATGTTCCACCAACCACTGTGTTGTGGTGCCAAGGTTTGGACATTGATGGCAGTAGTACTCGCGCACATACTTTAGTCACAGTTTCAATACTGCAATGTTAGACTTTGTTTTACGAAGTAGAAGTCCCGTATTAAAAATGTGTACATCGGTATCAAACTATACTTAACTCATTGTGCAGAATGTCCCATTTCAAATAGACAATCTATACTGTTGGAAAGAAAACCATCTACCTCCAAAATACATATTTTCCAGGATATAAAGAAAACCTTATATTTCGAAAACAAGGGCAATACTGTACTTCCTCATCAAAGTTGGTGTATAGTGACTTTATATATTGTCCATTACTTGCATGAGAGGGGGAGAGGTGGTGGAGGTAGTTGCTTCGTAGCAGACAGTTTGAGGGTCCAATGGAGTTAAGAGGTTTTGTCCAAAGCGTTTTTCTTTTGTGTAAATTCCATTCATTCAAACCTTTATATATATATATATATATATATATATATATATTTATATATATATATATATATATATATATATATATATATATATATATATATATATATATATATATATACACACACACACACACACAGAAACCTCTGGCTGTGTTTTAACTTTGCCGTACTTTATCATATTACAGTGTCACACAAAAGCATCAAAAGTAGCAAAGCAACACGCTTTGAGCTTGTGTGTAGATCTGCTAATCTCGCTCGTCTCCACCCGACAGAGACGATATTACAATATCTTTTAATCTAGTCCCATGTTGCGCTCATCAGAGCAATAATATGGTCACTGAATTATGGTCATTTGAAGTGTTAAACAGTGCTATGTAGCATATTATATGCGTACACGATTTCATTTTTGGCACGACTATTCTCATGCGAAACCCCTTGTTTATACCAAGTTTAGAACCCTTAGGGTGTGACTATTATTTTAACGGGCACACCCCTGAAAAAGTGTTTGTGCTATATTATGCAACATGTGTGTGTGTGTGAGCTTGTAGATCGGCTGTATATTCACAGACGAGATTTGCTTTAGAGGGGGAACAAAGGAAGAAGAATTATTATTATAGACCTCTCGGGGATCGACTCGAGTGGATAATAATAATTATTATTATTAACCCATTCTGAACGGGAACCCATTTGGTGTTAGCATCATGTTATGCTTTAGCTATTGAAAAACAGCAGATCTACAAGCTCATAGCGCGCCACCGAGTGGCGCGCTACGAGCTTGTAGGTCTGCTATTTTTGAAAAATCGAAGAACGACTGAATTTTTTTAGAATCTGATCTCAGGTCAGAATGGGTTAATCAGACCAGTGTGTGTGTCCAGTGGAAACCTCGTATGGATCTGATCTCAGGTCAGAATGGGTTAAAAAGTCCAAATGTCCCTGGCTGCTCCTCACTCGCTGCACGTCGGTGCTGATGTCACAGAGCGCCAGCGGCCAGCCAGGCGGGTTGCATAAGAAGCTGGAGACACATGAAAAGACGCAAAGCCATGGAAATGAAAACCTTCTCTTTCTCTCCGGTCACTTCCACAAAATATCACACACATCCTCCTCCTCCTCCTCCTCCTCCTCCTCGCACGGGCAGCTACTGGCCAAAACACGCCCTGACAACTCCAACACTATCCTCTCTCTCTCTCTCTCTCTCTCTCTGCCTCAGCAGTCTAATATGGCTGCCGTATGCCCAAAATTAAAACCCTCGGCACATGATGAGAGACGTATACTGTGCGTGCAAAGCGTTATACTGTATTCAACATGTTTGATATCTGCCCCGGATTCTGGAGTTATATATTCACCCAAGAGGCACATTCTTTTTTTCCCCAAAACGTGGCGGGTGGGTTTTTTACAGCCATATCCTCCCCCCCCCCCCCCCCCAAATGAGCTCCATAATGACTTCATACCGAAAAATATTGTTCTCATTCTCGTTCTCGCTCGCTCGCGCCGCAGTAAAACAAAATACACACAGCCGCTTATAACATGCCGTCATGCAATCTGCGCGCGAGAGGGAGAGAGAGAGGGAGAGAGAGAGAGAGAGAGAGAGGGCCATAAAAGTGGCATTGTCTGAATTCTCCCCCCGCTGTGATTAAGCGCTCCAGAACCAAAACATCAAATTGTTCCCAAATGCTGCGAGTCCAAATCTCCTGTCGAACCCGTCCCACGTGACGATGAAATCCATCACTCTCTCTCTCTCTCTCTCTCTCTCTCTCTCTCTCTCTCTCTCTCTCTCTCTCTCTCTCTCTCTCTCTCTCTCTCTCTCTCTCTCTCTCTCTCTCTCTCTCGGAGAAAAGCCAGCCAAGGAATTTCAAACATGTTTCTCCTCGATGCAAAAAAGCAGCGAGAGAGTCGGAGAGAGTCGCACGCTGACTTCGACGTCATGCACTCGCTCACCCCACTTACCCTGCCTTCTTCGCACGCTGGGATATGACAGGAAACTGTATAAAAGACAATCAGAAAAGAAACGTTAACTTGTTTTTTTGTGTGAGTCTCTCCGTTTGTAATTGCAATTTACGGTTTTTGGCATTTTTCACAGACTTTTTTAGCTCCTATCCGGAGCTACTTATACGTGGCGCCGCTGTGTGATGATGTGGAAACCTTGTATGTTCAAAACCGTACATTTTTTTTTGGTAAATGGAAAACAGAACCTGTTAGTAGTTACTATTTAGTCACAAAAAGCTCTTGTTATCACCCCGAGTGGCATATAAACAAAGGTCTATTGAATCGTAACTATCGAATAGTAACGCTCGACGCTCAGGACGGAGATTAATAAAAGGACGGAACTTTATCGATATCAAAACCAAGCGCGTCGACAAACCCCATTTTAAAACGTGAATAACTCTATGATCTAAATTAATCCGTCCAATTCTAAATCAAAGATTATGTTTTGGACGGGCCATCGCGGTCTTGTCACAAGTCGCGTGACGGGAATGAATCATACCTCCCGTTGTTGTGGATCGCCTCGGGGGCGTGTTTTGGCTACATCTAGCTACTTCGGCTACATCCGAGATGGCGCCTGGTCTGGTGCATCGCTAAATGTGCTCCGTTGCTGCAAATCTCCGCATGGGCGTTCTGATTTAACCCATTCTGACCTGAGATCAGATTCATACGAGGTTTCCACTGGACACGCACTGGTCTGATGAACCCATTCTGACCCGAGATCAGATTCTAAAAATGTCAGTCGTTCTTCGATTTTGTCAAAAATAGAAGACCTACAAGCTCGTAGCGTGCCACTCGGTGGCGCGCTATGAGCTTGTAGATCTGCTATTTTTCAATAGCTAAAGCATAACATGATGCTAACACCAAAATGGGTTCCCGTTCAGAATGGGTTAATAAAATAAATCGCTGAACTGAAAGCTCCAACGAATCACCATGCTATACTGCACAACTGCTACTTTTACGTGACGCGACAAAGTAGGACATTCACTGAAAGCCTGGCTCGAAAAGTGCTAAGGCTGTAATTTAAAGATGACATTTTTTAGTTTCTGTGTTAGTTTTAGTTGACTAAAATAATAGGATTTTAGTTGACTAAAATCAAGTTGATTTAGTTAACATGTATTTGTGGCCGGGGCCTTGATATGGCATCGTTCTGCTAGGTCTCTATTTCTTCTCTTCTCCACTATAGTCGGTTTAGTTTTGTCTACGGGAATTGTTGATATGATATTTTTGTCTGGTTTTCGTTAGTGAAAACAAAGTAGTGGACGAATATTTCCCATCATAGTTTTAGTCGACGGAATGAACACTATATTCTCACAGCGATACGGTGGTCCTTGAAATGTATATTAGCCCATTCTGAACGGGAACCCATTTTGGTGTTAGCATCATGTTATGCTTTAGCTATTGAAAAATAGCAGACCTACAAGCTCGTAGCGCGCCACCGAGTGGCGCGCTACGAGCTTGTAGGTCTGCTATTTTTGAAAAAAATCGAAGAACGACTGACATTTTTAGAATCTGATCTCGGGTCAGAATGGGTTAATCAGACCAGTGTGTGTGTGTGTGTCCAGTGGAAACCTCGTATGAATCTGATCTCAGGTCAGAATGGGTTAGCAGAACCACTGCTGTCCTGTAAGGACAACTCTTGACCGGTCTCTGTTCGTTCCGGTCCATGTGACTACAGTACGTGACTATAGTGTGACTGTGACCAAACCCCTGTTTTTGCTCTGGACGGATGTCGGATGGTATTACCGTTCTGGTGATCCTGGGGTCCATAAATAATCTCTGATTAAACAGATAGTATTGTATCATCACAGGACGGTGATCTGTGTGAGAATAGAGAAGATGATAATCACTGCTGAGAGCCGTGCAGTGACAACATCACAGGAGCCAGTTTCTCTGTTTCTAATCTGACAGCTGGGAGTCTACTATTACACACACATGCACGCACACGCGCACGCACACACACACACACACACACACACACACACACACACACACACACACACACACACACACACACACACACACACACACACACACACACACACACGTGCACGCTCGCACGTACACCATGGGTTCCCAAAGTGGGGTCCCGTTTGGTTCCATTTGTACACTCTCAGAGTTAAATTAAACAGTGGTTTTACAATATAAATTGGGGGTCCCAAAGATAGAATGGGGGTCTGTAGACTTAATGCATGTCAAACTGGGGGTCCTTGAAATTAAATGGGTTGAGAATCACTGCTAGAGCCGTCAGAATCTTCTCTTATGGGGGTCCCTGGCATATCTTCTCTTATGGGGGTCCCTGGCATATCATTTTCCAAATGGGGGTCCGTGGGCTCATCACTGTCCAAGTTTTGGAACCGCTGACGTACACAGCACTGAAGATAGCCAATCCACAAGCTGTGACACATTGTGAGCTTGTAGATCGCCTATTTCCAGCATGGCATAACTATACAACCACTAAACCTAACCTCTAAATGTCTTAATTATTATACCTCAATATTGTGTATACACCTAAATCTAAAAATCCTTTTTGACAATTAAATAACCATTTCTCCTGTGAGGACCAGTACAATAATGTCCTCAGAATGTCTATTCCTCCAATTCTATCATACTTATGGGCCTCATAAGTGTAGGCTTATAGTGCACGCACGCACGCACGCACACTCCACACTCTGGTGGTGACATATTAACTCCTTAAGCATGGTATTGCAAAAATTCCTCCAACCTTAATGACGCCCGTTGTTGGGCATTAAAAATGAAAGAAGGTGAAATCCATTCTCGGAGCCAAGCACTTTAACCACTAACACATGGGGCCTTCTGCCATTCAACCTAATTGATGGAGGAATGGAAATCATTTTGCCCCCAATCCCATCGGAGGTAATGGGGGCTGGCTCTCCCTCAACACACCCCCCCCCCCAACCCCCCACCCCCTGTTCTGATTAGATTCGTGTCCTCGCACTGGCCAATCACATCGCAAGTAGAGAGTTTAATTTGAAGAAATGGAGATAAGAGATTTCTGCCCCGACAGCATGGAATGGGTTTTTGTTCACTGGCGTGGTTTTGTAAATGATCTGTTAAATGGTAACTGTGCGTCTCTGTCCGGAGTCTATAGAGACGGAGATAAAACGGAGAGATTTGTGAGCACAGTGCATGGTTAGAGACAAGTTCACTGTTGGAACCAGGCTGCTGCCAAGCTCAAAGATGGAAACTACCAAAAGACATTTGAACTGAATCAGTGCATTCCGTTCAGCTATTCTCCTCGCCCAGGGGCGGAGGGGAGAGAGAGAGAGAGAGAGAGAGAGAGAGAGAGAATCTTTGTGTGATAGCAGTTTTATTTATTTTTTATGTTAACCACTTGAACCCTAGCAATCACTATTCTGACGAACATTAGCCGAAAATGGTACGTAGATCTGCTATTTTCAGCAAAGATGTTTGGTGTAGTAGTGGGAAAACAGGGCAAACCAAGAACATGCCAAAGGTCAAGTTCACAAACTATTAAGGGTTTAAATGGTGTCAAAAAAAAGAAGAACACTAATGAACACTAATATCAATGAAATCCATGGAAATGTAGTGAGCGTCTGTAAAGTTTGGAATTAACAACTCAGAGTATGTACTGTATTCTGCTCTTATGTTATTATACAGTATTTGACGGCGCATCTCAGCCTCTACCTCAG
The DNA here is from genome assembly GCF_963924005.1 of Protomyctophum bolini. Lineage (NCBI taxonomy): Eukaryota > Metazoa > Chordata > Actinopteri > Myctophiformes > Myctophidae > Protomyctophum > Protomyctophum bolini. Next base: position 44,717,465 of record NC_137866.1, read on the forward strand.
CCGTGGTACAGTGAGTGACCACACACTCTTTGTCCTGGAGGTAGATTGTTGTCGTCCTCTTCTCTATGGCCAGACTGCTGTCTCTCATGTTGTATTTGGTCAGGATCTCTGCTTCTGCTTGCAGGATCTCAGGTCTCTGCTTTTTTTTTAAATCTTTGACCGTTAACAGATGATAACTTTTTATACTCATGTTTTATGGCCAGATATAGCAATTAAGTTTGTTTTGTTGAGCTTTGGCTTGATACAGTAGGTCCAATGTTTATTAGTTCACTAATTTGGTTGCAAAGCAGTGTTCTCTCTCTCTCTCTCTCTCTCTCTCTCTCTCTCTCTCTCTCTCTACTTTGCTCTCTTTTTTTTTGGGGGGGGGGGGTGTCTTTGCCTGACAGCTCGGCAATCAAAGGCACCAATTGGGTATCCCAGTAAAGGCCACGTATGAACAGAGAAAAAGCGACTTTCGTTGTTTCTTTTTTTCCGTCATTGTCATCACAATCACATCAGTGACTTCTCTCCTCCAGTATATGAGTCACCGTGCGGGACGTCATCCAATATCACTTAGTTCTGATTTCGGGGAAAGCGAAAGCACATTATCGACCGCACACACATGCATTGACACGTGGCCTTACACACACACATGTACCAGCACAAGATGCATGATATTATTTTCTCACTCTCTCACACACACACATACACACACACACGCACACACACGCACGCGCACTCCCAACTGGTTTTGATTGCGAGTGACAGGCGGCGACGTCACTATATCACTCACAAAGTGAGAGGGGGACAACAAGCCACTAAAACCTCGGTTTAGGTGGGAACGCCGCATAATGCATTCTGGGAAACGGAGGAAGGAAGAGGGCAGGAGGGGGTCACCGCAAAAACAAACATGTCTGTTTTCTCCGGCTCCTTTGGGGAAACTGCGTTATTGTGCATTGTTCTTAAATGCTTCTGTACTCATGGTCCCGCGAGGAAGCTCTCCACGCGGCAACGCACACACATGCAATTGATCAGGAAACAGATCAACGGGGCAGCTGCCAACTGCAGGAATGCGGGAATGCTGCGAGAGTGTGCCGCATATTTCCAGCGAACGCAGTTTAACGCACACACCTCTGCCCGTGCAAGGCCGGGGGAGAATCAGCTGCATGAACGGCAGGTGTAACTAACTATACGCACTGCAACGTCTTCAGTGAACATTTGTTTTAGAGATGGTGAGAAAATGTTCCTGACCCCCACAATACTACAGGTTAACCGCTTGAACCTCAGCATCCGTATTCTGGGAGAACTATCGTAGGGAAATAGCTGATCAACAAACTCACAATGTGTCACACTGGGATGCGCTGTGAGCTTGTCGATCAGCAAAAAAATATATTTAAAGGACCACTTCACCACTTTTCAACCTATCTTCATATAATAGGTCCTCACTAATAACCATGATAACATGGCACGATTTTTTTCTACTCAGTCTGTGTCTCATAGGAGGGCTGTGGGCAGTTTAGAAACTGTCTTCCAGTGACATCATCATTAGGCAGATAATTTTTTAAACAAGCTTTTTTTTTTACAAAAATGTTTCGATTTTCATTATCGTGAGAACGATGGCTTCCATGTTCGCATTGCAACTTTTCAGGACTAGAAAGCCTGCAGTTTCTATTAGCTTGTATTCCCCATCGATGATGTCACTGGAAGACGGTTTTCTGAACTGCCCACAGCCCTCCTATGAGACACAGACAGAGTAGAAAAACATTGCGACATTTTTTCATGATTATTAGTGAGGACCTATTATATGAAGCTGAAAAGTGGTGAAGTGGTCCTGAAAGGTCACTAGTATAAATCCCTGAGGGACTCCTAAACCAGATAAAACCACTGTTATCCACTGTTACCCCGCCACAGAGTAGAGACCCCCTCAGTCCACGCAAATTATTTGATTTGAGCCGTCTGTGTTCTGTCTTTTTTTTTGGTAAATTATTTTCATTATGTCAGTTACTAGTGCGCTCTGGTGTGTCATGTGTTTCTAATCAGTCAATCTACTTCCTGTAAGTAAAACAAGTTAACTAATCATATAACGGGAGGCTCTTATTTTGAAATCCGCCACTTTGTTGTTATTAGCTATACATGTTGCAGATAAGCTACTATGACACTTTTCAGATGTATACGCAAGACATCACGTAGATTACTTTTCATGCAAGATTTTGGCTAAAGTTCATATTTATGAAAGCCATGCTCACCGTGACTTAAACAATGTACAAAGCTGTACGTTAAATTCTTTAGACCGACCGCATAAGCATGATGCGAGTGCTGTTAAATATCTCATGCTGTGCCACACAGCTGTAGCTCTGATAAATTCCACAAATGTAAATTATGTAACGCATGAGTTTTTGAAGAGCAGGGACGTTGCATTGTCCAGCAGATGATCGTAGGTCGTGTTCAGTAGGCGTGGGCAGGGCAGTTTAACCCGGACACAAAGGAGCAAATAATGGCCAAAATGGTGCATTTTTATATAGTAAATGGTGCATTTTATATAGCGCATTTGTCCAAGGCGCTTTACATCGATTGTGCATTACATTCACCCATTCACACACACACACATCCATACACCGATTGCAGCGGAAGGCATGCAAGGTATACCAACCAGCACATCAGGAGCAATTTGGGGTACACTTCGACATGTAGTCAAAAAGTGCGTTGACACGGGTCACACTATACACGCCACACTGGCAGGTTCTGGTTCGATGAAACACTGGGATCTGACACTGGGATCTGACACTGGCAGGTTCTGGTAGGTTCTGGCTATAGGGGAAACACTGGGATCTGACACTGGTAGGTTCTGGTAGGTTCTGGCTATAGGGGAAACACTGGGATCTGACACTGGCAGGTTCTGGCTATAGGGGAAACACTGGGATCTGACACTGGCAAAATCATGAGCGTTCATTTTACCGTGAACACTCTCTGAGCTAAAATGAATACTCACAATTTCGAGGTATACTGTGTATATACTGTGAATGCTGAAATATATACGTAGTTTCCACCCCAAAACCCAACTATAGCCTAGAGTGCCTTTGCGACATATAGTGTGTGTGTGCGTGTGCGTGTGCATGCAAACATTCTTGTGGTACGTATGTTGGCTAGACATAAGACGAATACAGCGGTCGTTTGGGTGGGTGGGTGGCTGGGGGGGGGGGGGCATTGGGGTTTGTTAGATGAAACCTGACCCAGTAATCTAACGGTACATTCTGTAGTAGCGTGTGGTACTGTACTTGTAAAAGGTGCGTCTAGGAGTGGAGGCCTGCATGGATGGACACCTTTGAATGGAATCATTTTTTCAAATATGACTGTAGCTGTTGGAAGCACCAACCATGGTATTTGACGGTGTTATATGAAGGGGGGGTTTTGGAGCACTTGGGCGCAATGTATTACATTACATATACTGTGCAGTTTGATTAAGTGTGTGTGTGTGTTTGTGTGTGTGTGTGTGTGTGTGTGTGTGTGTGTGTATGTGTGTGTTTGTGTCTGCTTGCATGCATGAATGTTCATCATGCCTACTGTATGCATGTGTGCTTGTGCGTGCATGCATGCATGTGTTTGCTTGTGTGTGTGTTCTTTACGCGTGCGTTCTCTGGAGGAGGAACAGGGTGTCTCCTCCCCCAGCCAGGGTCCTGGTGTTTGGCAGAGATCGGCCGTATTGTTCTCCCATCAGAGCAGCAAAAAGCCCTGCCCTTTAAAACACAGTACACGCCCCAGGGCTGGACGTATACGGTCAGCCACACGTTGCATCATTCCTCTGTCCCTGTGTCACAGAATGCAACGCCTGGCCTATAGACGCACGTCATCATGCTTTTAGAATGCCACGAATGCTCAAGTGTTACTTCTTCAGTATTGAGGCTGCAGGATATTCCAAACCGAACACAAACTTTATTCAGCCTGGGTGGGTGTAGGTCAATAAGAACCACATGACGCCACTCACAACTTCAGCACTTCCTTTCAGATTCCTTTGCTTATGTGTGCTCCTAATTTCCTCCCCTTTGTGTGTTGTCACTGCTTTGATTGATTATACTTTATTAGTCACAAAAGTAAACAGCACATGGTCAAGTAAGACATTAAGTCATTAACTGTCAGAGTATTCTTCATACTGTAGTGTAGGCCCAATCCAGCCCTTGGCCAGCGTTGTTGAGCGTTTTGACTAATCTTTGAAGACCCACAGAATATTTCACTCCATGACCACTTAAAACAAACACCAACTATCTCAAAAGAAAGAAGAGAGTCTCTACTTTCATTGGGGAAAGAAGTGTTTAGAACACGTTATTTCCAGGTGTACTCTTCTTTCGGAAGACCTAGGATCAGTCACGGGTCGCGGAAGAGCGCCCTCTATCGTAAACCACTGAAAACACCCACATGTCGGTCAATGTTACATCTCCCAAAGTTCCGTACTGCTCTGTGTCAGTTCTCCATCAGATACAGGGGGGCCCAGCTATGGAACACCTATACAGCAATCTCATCAAATTCTACTTCATTAAAAAATTTCAAACATAAGTTTAGGACCCACTTAATTGACCAGATCACCTAATTATAATTATATTTCTTTATATCATCTATTATTTTCTCTAATCATGTAAATAACCAAAAATTCTAATCATGTTCTTGTTGTGTTTTTGTTTTGATTTGTTTATGTTTTATATACTGCAATCATGTTTTCTGGATATTCTATATCTCATATACAATGTTTCATTTTAATTTATATAGGTAGAGGCCTCGTATAAGCCCCTTGGGCTTTTTTGCCTCAGCCTAGCACCCTACCCTTCTCATATTTATATGTTCACTATGCTGTTTTTTATACTGTGCTGAATAAATAAATACAAATACAAATACAAATGTTGGTCTGTGCGGTGGACTGAAATGGTAGTCAATGCGTTAACCCATTCTGAACGGGAACCCATTTTGGTGTTGGCACTATGTTATGCTTTAGCTATTGAAAAATAGCAGATCTACAAGCTCATAGCGTGCCACCGAGTGGCGCGCTACGAGCTTGTAGGTCTGCTATTTTTGAAAAATCGAAGAACGACTGACATTTTTAGAATCTGATCTCAGGTCAGAATGGGTTAATCAGACCAGTGTGTGTCCAGTGGAAACCTCGTATGAATCTGATCTCAGGTCAGAATGGGTTAAAGCTAAAAGGGTAAAACAAGCCTTGGGGACCATTGTGGTCCTATATGTAAATGCATAGGACCAGGATCAGTATCCTACTGATCCTATTGTAAACTAGTAGACGTGTTTCGTCTGAACCATCTTCTCAGGACCTCCGTGAATGTTCCTGAGTTTCCCCGGCCTGCACGGTGGACAGTGTCAAAAGTCTCTTGGAAGTCGTAAATAACAATATATATTACTTTTGACAAGAGGTTGGCAATTAATTAAACGGAGAGAGACGTGGCACGCACTCTGTAATATGTGTCACTGTTTGAAAACTCTTGAGACAAATTATGTCAAAGCACTATAAACACTTCTGTCCTCGCCAACGCTTTGTTTGACAGGAAGTAATTATTATTAGACTTTTTTACAACAAAGACAAAAAACATGTTCTTTCTTCTTTTGGCATCCTTTTGGCATCCATTAACTATATGTCTCCATTATGACCACGCTCACCACAGATATTCTCTGAACATATCTTTTCATCTCAGAGGGCCTTTAAGCTGTTTATTAGCTTTTCGGTGAACTCTCGCTCTGGGGCAGATGGTGGAGTGACTCATGGGAGCAGTTGCCAGGGTTAATTGATCAGCAGGTGTTTCCAATTGTCTAATTGTGTTGTACCTGGAGCTACACGGTACGCACGCATGCACACACGCATGCTCGCACACACACACACACACACACACACACACACACACACACACACACACACACACACACACACACACACACACACACACACCTTTGTATTACTATACCTGTGAGGACATCAGGACATCAACATTGTTAGGATGCCGATTTTCTGAATGCCATTTTTAATACATTTTGCCATTTTTAACCATAAGAGGAAAGATTGCCAATCTTCTATAGCTCACGGCGTATCACGATGTGACGTGTTGTGAGCGTGTATAGATCGACTATTCTGTGGTGCAATGATACCAGGAATAACTCTCTCTCTAATCACTAAACCAAACTTCTTATTGTCTAATCCCCGACCTGTATATTTCCTCTAATTGTTATAACCTATCTCTCTAAAAAAAAAAAAAACATTTCTCTTGTGAGGACCAGAAAAATGGTCCTCACAATGTCTATTTCTCATATTGGGAACATTTTGGTCCTCGCAAGTATAGAAATACACACACACACACACACACACACACACGCACACGACTCCAGAGAGAATGCCAGAGAGATTCAGGCTGGCTTAATGGTGCCGAGTTGCATTTTGCAGCAGCAATCCCAGGTCTGTGTGAGCTAGTAGGCAAACTTTCTTTTTGGCAAAGAGATTTGGCATCGAGGGTTAAAGTTTAGAGCACCGAGTACACACCCCAGGGGGGACTCCGCCGATCTATGAATTATAGTGTTATTTGTAAACACTATATACTACCTGGAAACGAGAACATACCGTAAAATAAAAACAAATGCTAATGAAAAAATAACATAACATTACAATATCTTGGAAACAGTGGCGGCCGGTGACATTTGTCCTAGGGAGGGCGCTATAACAAAATCAAGAAAACATGCACTAGGTATCATAGATTAAATATCTACTGAGGGAGCCTGTCTAAAGTTTATTAAATATATCTACTAAGGGAGCCTGTCTAAGGTTTATTAAATACATCAAAATGTAACAAAAGGTTCATATAGGGTTAAAGAAACAAACCTGAGACAGAAGGACCAGTGCCATAAAAAAGTGCAATGGCTCAAAGCCACATGACCTTGCTACAGTGGCTTTAACATTAACAAAAACATAAACAAAACGTCCTTATAAAATAACCCTCAAAGCCATGACTCTGCCACCTTATGGCTTAATTTTTACTTTTTGTACATACATTTGTGATGATTACATCAGGTTTGTCTGGACCCAGCTCTCTTTCTTGCAGTGTCCTTCTCTCAAATGGTGTTTTCTGCAGTGATTTCACAGAGTTTTATTTTTCCTCTTATTTTTCCATTATGCAAGTGAATTAAACTATTATTATATTGACTTTACCTGGCTCCATTCATCTGTCTCATCCCTCGTTTTTCTAGCGTATGTTGTTGTGGCTGTGTGTTAAACCCTATGTCAAACTGTGCTGTGATGTGTATGCTGCCCCCAAGTGTTTTGTGGTGTAAATAACGTCATGGATCGCACATATTTCGCGACCCAGTGGCTTCCTATAGTTTGTATTGAAGACCTGTGTACCGCAATGCATTACTCTTCAGTGCTGAGAATATAGCTCCAGATGATCGCCGCTCGCGCACCAACACGTGACACACACTAACCAATCAGAAACGTCATACAACGTAAATAACATTTGACATTTCATGGAGGCATAATACTAACGTGGCAGCATATTACAACTTTTAAACACTGCCTTTGGTTAGTGGCTACTTATATTATATAATATTAACGTTTCTGGATTGCTAATTTTAAATAAATTACAGGCTGTAGATTTCGTTTCTCAGTCATTCTTATTCACGTTTTATTCAGGGGGTGGGCATGGTGGTGCGGCGCACCAGCGCCCCCTATGGACGCACCGCCACTGCTTGGAAACAAACCCCATGTGGATGGAAATGACGGAAAAACATCTCATTTTCCTCCCAGTATTTCCGCTTTATTTCCGATAATAGCGACGGTGAGAGGGACGGACGTAGACAGGGAGGGGGACGACATGCAGCAAAGAGGCTTCATGGGGTTTGGGATTGGAACCCGTGGGCCACAGTATAGACAGCTGTGGTGGAGAAGGACTGGACCTTATTGATGTGGTTATTATATGAGCCACATGTTGAGCAGGTGAGCTCGTCCCACGCCCCCCCCCCCCCCCCCCCCCACTGTCCATAACAACACGCCATCAATCATCTCATCCTTTCTGATCGGTGCTCACGTGGTCGCGGCTTCAGCAGCTGCCAGGTGCCATCCATCCATGCACGCGGCAGGTGTGTTTTTTTTAGAGTTGCAAAAGAGATTCAGGAGGGGAGAAAAAAAGGCCTTTTCGAGCATTTCGATTCATTTCCCTCCCTCGTCATCTTTGAAAAAGGCCAACAGCATAAAGGGATTACAGCCATATACAGACATTGTCCAAAATATCCCCCCCAATCATCACCGTATATAGGCCCCCCTTGGTTGTCAGGCCGTGTTAGTATCATTACACCCCCTCCCCAGCTGAACACATCTGTCCCCTCACATTAACCCATTCTGAACGGGAACCCATTTTGGTGTTAGCATTATGTTATGCTTTAGCTATTGAAAAATAGCAGATCTACAAGCTCATAGCGCGCCACCGAGTGGCGCGCTATGAGCTTGTAGATCTGCTATTTTTGAAAAATCGAAGAACGACTGACATTTTTACAATCTGATCTCAGGTCAGAATGGGTTGATCAGACCAGTGTGTGTCCAGTGGAAAACCTCGTATGAATCTGATCTCAGGTCAGAATGGGTTAAGCTCCACAAATGAGCCCCAGGCCGAAGTCAGGCCACACCTGGCTGAACCTGTCCACGAACGTCGACTCCGTTTAGGAGCAGGGAGGTGGGGGGGGGGGGGGGGGACAGAGAGAGAGAGAGAGAGAGGAGAGGCTGCTGAGGAGGGCTCTGAGGTGGCGGCTTGGATTCGGGCCGGGGCGTCCCAACGTTTTGATTAACTGTTCCTATAGTATCCTCGAGCTACTGTCTGGACAAATCATGATTGAAAATAACTTAGCTAAGCTCAGCGGTTGGTTTTTCTGTTTGGACTTGCAGGTGCAAGGCATCCTGCAGTACTATTATAGGGACTGTAGTGTGTGTGTGTGCAGTAAACATATCCAGAGCTGTTTCCGGACCTCTGGTGAAATAAGACATAGCAGAGCAATCAGCGAGACCCCCGGCACCGGCACCCGGGGCCAAGATAGTGTGCTAGTATCGTTGGGGAGGTTTATTATATTGTGATATATTGTGATGACAGTGCTAGAGATTTACACATTAGCTGCGTAACATTCACACCTCTCTCTCCGTGAGAGAGATTTCTATGCAGTTCGCAAACCATGAGAGAGACGAGCATCGGAAAAGAAGCACTCTGTAATACGTTGTCGACCGTAGTCCCCAGGACGCTAGGTCTGCAGCTTTTTCTCCCTTCGCTCTGCTGCGCCAAATCTCTTCGGTTGAAAATGACTTCATCAACAAAGCCTGTAAAAATCGGCTATTTCCGCCAAATATTCACCCCCGGAATAGACGTTCGTGTTTTAAGACGTCGTACGTGTTTTTAGATATGAACCGCATCCATGCATATATATTTTTTTACATACAGAACTTTGTATTTATTTATTGATTGATTGAATACTTTATTAACAGTTTGCAAAAAGTACAAAGGTATACAAAGGAGAAAACAATGATGCTAAAAGAAGAACACAAAAAAGCCCAGAGGGCTTGTTTCTATTGTGGTTCTATATTCAATTCATCAAGACACATAATAATTCTGTGTGGAGTTTGCATGTTCTCCCCGTGTCCCCTAGGGTAGATACCCTCACAAAAACATGCAGTAATCCTGGTCTCTAAACTGGTGTTCCTTCCACGCGCTACGTCCAACCAGGGAAACTCCCCCCTGTCACGTGTAAAGGAGCAACTTGGACACTCAGGCATGAAGGGAGCATGAGTTAAGTCCGTTGCTCTCCCCAGGTTGGCGGACGGTGTGTAGAGCCCAGGATCACAGTAGATGATTGGCACAGGGGTGAAAATGGGTTACAAAATCGTGGGATAAAAAAAAGACACATAATACAAGAGATCATAAATCTCCATAAAGTACCTTGTTTAACACCCTCAGACACCCCCCCCCCCCACCCCCTCTATCTATCTCTCTCTCTCTCTCTGAAAATGAAAAACACAACACCCATGACATCTGAACAGGAATCTTCTACCCTGCGTTCCTCTCAGGCAAACCTCCCCAATAATCCACCGTCCGTCCGTCCCCCCCCCCCCCTCTTTCTCTACCGGTCTGTAATAACATTTCTCCCGACGCTGTGGTATGCCGAGGCTTTATTTTCACTGTAGATCCCTCTGCTGCCCCCCTCCTCATCTCTCTCTCCCCTTCACCTTCATGGTGTCTTAAGACCAGATCCACACACATCAAAAAAAAGCTCATTATTATCAACGTGGAATTGAAAAGAGGCACAGAGGGGGGGGGGGGGGGGGTTGGAGGTGAAATCCCTAGTGCTTCATGCTCCTCCACGCTCCCATCGTGGGTTATATGCCGAGGACGGGTTCAAAGCTCTGCCCCTTGGTCAGAGATGATCCTCTGCTCTGTTGGGTCAAGATGGGTTCCAGCTGCTGTCTCTCTCTCTCTCTCTCTCTCTCTCTCCTGGGTATAATGCATCCCAGATGTCTCCGGGCTGGACAGAGTCACAGCTGGTCTTGGAGAGAGAGAGAGAGAGAGAGAGAGAGAGAGAGAGAGAGAGACTGCCAGACATAAGAGGGGAGAAGACTCCTCAGAGAGACAGACAGACGGGGACAGTAAAAATTGAGAGAGTATGAGTGAACGTAAGAAGTTTGAGTATTATGTTGGCGTCCACACTGTTGTGTGTGCTGAGAACAAGAACCATAGCCTGCACCTGTTTCATCTGAAGAAAGACATTATTCCATATTTCTGACGCTAAGTAGCCGTCGCTCAATCTATATATGTGCCAATTCACACTGATGAATTAAGAAATTGCTATACTTGCTGGCAGTCGTTCCCTGCCATGCACGCATGCACAGTGTCATGCAAAGACCATGCAGGCATGCCCACACACATGTGTTGCACATGCATGCACACACACACTCCTGTGTTGTTTGTTTGGTTGTTTTGCCTACATACGCAGAAAGTGCACAGTAGTGCACACAGCAGTGTTTCTAGGCGGTTGCTATCATCACGGTCCACAACGTGCAAACATCGTCATTGGGACGTTTATTGCCATGGCGTCAGTCAGTGTGTAACAAACAGAGGAGAGGAGCGGAGCGGAGGCCTGCAGCCAAACAGCTCTGCTGCGCTGCTTCCAGAGGACCCGTCACACGAGCCAAGCTCTGTGACATCCAAAACCCTGCAGTCTCTCTCTGCTCAGAGAGAGATCTGCACATTCACTCACATTCTCTGAAGACCAGAGAACTAAATGAAACGCTGCACGCATGTGTTCGTATTACTATGCTCGTGAGTTCATTCGTACACAACATTATTTATGAATCGCATTTTGAAAAACCTATAACTCCAATGTCTTGAGATAGTTGCGCACCAGTATAATAATAATAAAAAACAAAATAGCTGATCTATGAGCTCACATGCATGTCGTGCTGCGACGCATCGTGAGCTTGTAGATCTGCTGTTTTCGGTGTGCCGCACTGCCACGCAACTAAAGTGAATCTTGTGTATAACAACCCTAAGCGTAAACCTAACCTCATGATGCCTAATCCTAACACTAAGCCCAGCCTGAAGCCTATAATAACCTAATTGTAAGCCTCACTCAAACCTTTAACTTTTCAGGAGTGTGACACTGCAGTATATACGATCAAGTATAGGGCGTTAAAGGGACACTTCACCCTTTTTGCAAAAAAATATATGTTAATGACGTTTAGAAGCTTTAGATCACTTTCCTGGGGGTCTTTATTTAACATATATTTTTTTGCAAAAAGGGTGAAGTGTCCCTTTAATTTACGGGGGAAAAAAAGGTTAAAATACGGAGATAAGAGGTTTCTGCCCTTCGACAGCAGCGATGATTATGTTTTGTTCTATACCGGCATCGTTTTGATAGGACGTGGTCATCGGACATCAGTCAAGGAGGCTTCGGTCAGTCTCCCCGGTGTCCCATGGCGGGGACTGTCAGGAACAATCTTATCGTGGTGGTGCAGCACCTTTAAATTGCTCCCGCTGGGACGTCAGAGAGTGCACATGTTGCGCCGTGTTCGTGTTGACGTGGCCCTCTGCTTTATTTATGGTGCACGTCCACCAGGAAGTAATGAAGAGTTCATATCAGCCAAACGATGTCTTTATGTGCGCGGTGGTGGAGGGGTCAGACGTACGTGTGTGTGTGTGTGTGTGTGTGTGTGTGTGTGTGTGTGTGTGTGTGTGTGTGTGTGTGTGTGAGAGAGAGCGCGAGTGTGAGAGAGCGTGAGTGTGAGGGGGGAGAGAGAGCGAGAGCGGGGGGGGGGGGTGTATTTGGTGCCAGAACAAGACCGTGTTTGGTGCTTTCCTGTAACTCTGTACAGTAACCTGAGAGCGTAGAAATGGAACAAGAGTTTAAGTAACACTCAGGATTTTAAAAGATCACCTTAACTGAACAACAACTCAGAAATGCCCCCCCCTCCCCCCCCTCTCTCTCTCTCTCTCTCTCTCCCTGTCTCTCTCTCTCTCTCTCTCTCTCTCTCTCTCGTCGTTATTTTACTGTCTTTGGCCTCTCCCCACACAAGAGAGGAAGGAATGACTTGTTTGTGTTTCCAAAATGTAAAAAAAAAAAAAAAAAAAACACACACAAAAAAACCCCATCCAAATGTCCAACTGTTCACAGACTCCTGCTATACAACACAAGCCACGGACTGAAACGAATTATTAGCTCTGTTCCTATCCCCTCCTTTTGGCTTGTTTTCGCCCTAGTTTGTGATGTTAAAAACGTTGACATACCACAAGAGAGCTGGCAGCGGTGGTGGTAGTAGGGAGGCTCCGGGGGCCGTTTAAAGGGCTTCGTCCTCTCTCCTATAAGTACACCAGTAACATCGGAAAGAGAAGAAAAAAACAAACACTCCCAGATATTTTCACTACAGCGTTTAACGGTTCAACCGAGGCCCCCACTCCATCACCGCGGCCGTTTAACCCATTCTGACCTGAGATCAGATTCATACGAGGTTTCCACTGGACAACACACTGGGTCTGATGAACCCATTTTGACCTGAGATCAGATTCTAAAAAATGTCAGTCGTTCTTCGATTTTTCAAAAAAATAGCACACCTACAAGCTCGTAGCGCGGCCACTCGGTGGCGCGCTATGAGCTTGTAGATCTGCTATTTTTCAATAGCTAACACCAAAACGGGTTCCCGTTCAGAATGGGTTAACCCATTCTGGGCGGGAACCCCTTTTGGTGTTATAGCGTTACGTTATGCTTTAGCTATTGAAAAGTAGCAGATCTACAAGGTCGTAGCGCGCCACCGAGTGGCCGCTCTACGAGCTTCTGCTGTTCTGCTGAAAAATCGTGAAAACGTGCCTCAAATTTGGAATGTATTTTTTCGGAACGAATGTTTTTTAACTCAAATCTTTGCTTCCGGAGGAGGGTCCCTGGAACAACATATTCTCAGATGGGGGGGGGGGGTCTCGGAGGCGGCCAATTACAGATCATTTTTGGGGTCCTTGACATAAAATATTGAGTGATATATAGGCCTAGAAACATAGGCATTTCTAGAAAACTGTCAGGATTTTAGAAGGCCTAAATGGGTTAACAAGAAGGCATATTTCCCCCGTTGGGTCATGTGTTTTAGGCCCTTTTTGACGAGATGATGGTCTTCACGTGGGTCCTTTGACGGACGGCGGTGAACCCTGTCAGTCGTTTGCGGCCGCGCGCGAGGAAGGTTTCACATGCACCTTTTTCTCTGTCAGGGAGAGCGGCAGATATTTGATGTCAGAGGGCCTGTCAAAACAGATGGCCCGTCAAGTTCTGTTAACCCATTCTGACCGGGAACCCATTTTGGTGTCGGCATCACGTCATGATTTAGCTATTGAAAAATAGCAGATCTACAAGATCATAGCCACTCGGTGGCGTGCTACGAGCTTGTAGGTCTGCTATTTTTGAAAAATCGACTGACATTTTTTAGAATCTGATCTCAGGTCAGAATGGGTTCATCAGACCAGTGTGTGTCCAGTGGAAACCCCGTATGAATCTGATCTCAGGTCAGAATGGGTTAAGCAAATCAACTGCAGGAGCAAAAAAAAACAAAAAAAGAAAAGCGAGGCGAAAGCATGCAGTGAAAGCTGCTAACGATATGTTGACATGGCGCTAACGATTTGGAATGCATGTCTGCTGCCTTTTGCACGTTGCGCTGGTTCTGTGATGCACAACTGATGGCGGCCAACGGGATGCAGCATCTGGTCTCACTACCTTCCTGGACTACAATTCCCATAATGCTTCGGTGCACTGCTCCTCCTTGTGGATAGGGGGGGGAGCTGTCTTACTGAGACAACATGTAGTCCAGGAAGGAAGTGAGCCCAGTGTCCATGACATCAGAGACAACAGGCTCACTGCTACAATCTAAAATATCTAAAACCACACATTACACACATAAAGACCCCCAGGAAAGTGTTCTAAAGCTCCTAAACGTCATTAACATATATTTTTTTGCAAAAAGGGTGAAGTGTCCCTTTACGACGTATAAGGTCTGTGAGAGTGTGTGCTGCACATTTGCAAAAGCCGCCTTCTGGAAGTCAAAGCAGCGTCTCATAGAGAATGCATAGAGGGCATGATGCAGGACTGATAATGGGGCAGCATTGAGGCAGAATCTCAGCCCTTATGTCCCTTCTTCTATAGAGCGTCGCAGTCCCGCCACCCTTTCATGACGACGCCATGAGGCCCAGGAAATGGTTTCCAATGCATTTTTCCCATAGACATTTCAAAACGTGTTTATTTAAATGCCTTATAAGAGTCGTACAAAGCCAACTCTTGTGACAAATCATGACGACAAACACAATATTTTGGACCAAACAAATAATTACAAAGCAGAAAAACGACAACAAACATTTTAATTGTGTTGCATTATACTAGATTTATGTAATTTGAGATGGTGCTTACAAAGAGTTGACAAACAGTGTTAAATTGCTGTGATTTAACACGGTTTGTTAATTGTTATTTTGTGAGCACCATCTCATAGTCAAAGCAGTACAACCTAAAAACAAAAGGTAATGATAAAATCTGTTTATTGAGAGTCTGAAGAGTTGTGTCAATTAGCGGTCAGAAATGCTACAGGTTATGGTGGTTCACGTGACTCATCAACACGCCATTATGAGGATTCTGTGTTTGGAACTATTACAGCACTATATTCGGAACTAACTGTCTATATTTTGGAACCATGATTTAATATTGATTGGATATTGTATGAAAATAACTTAATTTACACAATTACAGCCGTTAACTGACAAAACAATTGGCCTGATCAAAGTAAACAGATGATGCAACTCCTACTTTATATCTCAACGGCTCTGCTGGCTCAGAATGAATGCTGGCGTTTGGTGTTGTTTGGATATCGTCATGAGAAAAGATCAATGCGTTTCACATAACAGATGGTCTTGCGGAAGATATGTCGCATCTTTTGGCCAGGAAAAAAAAACAACATCTCCAGTGAAGACCTGTAGGAGAAAAAAAACAAAAAACAAACGGCCCATTGTTGGTGCTGGAAATTAAACATTGACAGGTCCCGACTGTTCTCTGATGTCCTCGGCGTGGACCAGGGGCCGCATTCCTAAAGCATTATATCCTTGATGAGATGAGACGAGACCCCAACCAGGAAAGGGGAAACAAGCAACCTGGCAGAGAACTGTGACCCCAGAGCTGAACATAATAGAGCGTCGCAGTACCGCCCCCCTACCACCAGGGGCCCAGGAAATGATTCCCTCGTTCATTTTCCTCATAGACTTTTCAAAAAAGTATTTATTTAAAGACGTTTACGGCAAATCTTGTCGTGACAAATCATTACAACAAACAAAAATGTTTTGGGCCGAACAAATAATTAGAAAGAAGAAGAAAAAAAACGGCAGGTTACACTTTTTAGTTTTCTTTTCTTTGTAATTATTTGTTTGGTCCAACAAAATATTGTGTTTGTTGTCATGAGTCGTCACGACTCGAGTTGGCTTTGTCCGCGGCGTAACCGTCTTTAAATAAATAACGATAGTGATGAAGTAGTGACTGGTGCAATGGCCATCTGACGTAGCAGCAGCAGCACAGCAACCCATCAATCTGTGACCTATAATAAAGCCTGATTATATAGTCTCCAGTTATCCATTAGAGAGGCCCCCCTACTTTCACATTCTATCTGTGCTATCTCTTAAATCACTGTCATTAAATAAACACTGACTGTCTCCTGCCAGATAGTGTAATTCAATGACATACTGTAATTTCTTACTGTAATGATTTAACAGATAAGAAAAAAAGTTTAATTTAAAATGGTTAATACAAATGAAAAATATGTATTTCTAACAATTATTGCATGTCGGGTAGAAATGAACAAAGCGGTTAATTGTCAGGATTCAAATAGAAATGTAGCAAAAGTAGCTGATCCAGATCGATGCTTTGGTGTGATACTGTAGTATGATCAAGTAGGGCGTTAATTTACGAGGAAAAAAAAAAGAAAAAGGTATGGAGATAAGAAGTTTCTGCCCAATATTATATACTGTACATTGTGGGAAATGTACAAAACTGTAAAACTAATATCCTCGGCCCTCGGGTTCGACTCCCGAGCCCGACGGCCTTTGCCGCGCGTCACTCCCCCATCTCTCTCCCCCTCTCCTGTCTGACTACTGTTCTCTATCAATAAAAGACACAAAAAAATTAAATAATAATATCCTCATTTAATGTTGTATTTATTTATATAGCGCCTTTAATTCTCTAAAGACTTTTACATTGTGCTTTTCTATTCATACGCACATTCACACCGACGGCTGAGGAATCCATTCAAGGCCCCCCCAACCTGCTCATCGGGAGCGGTTATGGTTCAGTGTCTTGTTCAAGAACACTTCAACAGTCACTAACCCAGTGTCTTGTTCAAGAACACTTCAACAGTCACTAACCCAGTGTCTTGTTCAAGAACACTTCAACAGTCACTAACCCAGTGTCTCGTTCAAGAACACTTCAACAGTCACTAACCCAGTGTCTCGTTCAAGAACACTTCAACAGTCACTAACCCAGTGTCTCGTTCAAGAACACTTCAACAGTCACTAACCCAGTGTCTTGTTCAAGAACACTTCAACAGTCACTAACCCAGTGTCTTGTTCAAGAACACTTCAACAGTCACTAACCCAGTGTCTTGTTCAAGAACACTTCAACAGTCACTAACCCAGTGTCTTGTTCAAGAACACTTCAACAGTCACTAACCCAGTGTCTTGTTCAAGAACACTTCAACAGTCACTAACCCAGTGTCTCGTTCAAGAACACTTCAACAGTCACTAACCCAGTGTCTCGTTCAAGAACACTTCAACAGTCACTAACCCAGTGTCTTGTTCAAGAACACTTCAACAGTCACTAACCCAGTGTCTTGTTCAAGAACACTTCAACAGTCACTAACCCAGTGTCTTGTTCAAGAACACTTCAACAGTCACTAACCCAGTGTCTTGTTCAAGAACACTTCAACAGTCACTAACCCAGTGTCTTGTTCAAGAACACTTCAACAGTCACTAACCCAGTGTCTTGTTCAAGAACACTTCAACAGTCACTAACCCAGTGTCTTGTTCAAGAACACTTCAACAGTCACTAACCCAGTGTCTTGTTCAAGAACACTTCAACAGTCACTAACCCAGTGTCTTGTTCAAGAACACTTCAACAGTCACTAACCCAGTGTCTTGTTCAAGAACACTTCAACAGTCACTAACCCAGTGTCTTGTTCAAGAACACTTCAACAGTCACTAACCCAGTGTCTTGTTCAAGAACACTTCAACAGTCACTAACCCAGTGTCTTGTTCAAGAACACTTCAACAGTCACTAACCCAGTGTCTTGTTCAAGAACACTTCAACAGTCACTAACCCAGTGTCTTGTTCATGAACACTTCAACAGTCACTAACCCAGTGTCTTGTTCAAGAACACTTCAACAGTCACTAACCCAGTGTCTTGTTCAAGAACACTTCAACAGTCACTAACCCA